>NW_012130152.1:182045-203491 GCF_000143395.1 Atta cephalotes
AAAATCGGCACGAATTTTCCGGACAACCTAATATTATATCTACATGTATAGCTTAATAAAATAATATAGAACATACAATAATAAATCAAGAGTTATATCTTCATCGAACGAAAACAAGATGAGATTATGTTTACTTTTCGAGATTATCCAATCAGTAGACAATGTTTTCAAAAATGTTTTAAAAAAATATTTAAAAAACATTTTTAGAAATATTTTTAAAAATGATGGATGAAATCCGAGGGGAGTTAACTACTCAAAAAATAGGTACACCTGGACTTCGGACTTCAAGACTTCACCGAATTTCATCATACTTCACCGGAATTTATCTGACTTCATCGGAATTCATGAATTCCGATTCACCGGACTTCACCGGATTTTATCGAACTTCGAAGAATTCCTCGGATTTTGTCGAACTTCACCAAACTTTTGACAGATTGTATCGGAATTCAAAAATGATTACCCCTTCGCTTAAGTCTCCTTTTTTTGATTAAAAAAATGTTATTGTAATGTTTGAAGAAACATTTCTTTAACGTTTAAAAACCGTTTATTTAACGTTTGAAGAAACATTTCTTTAACATTAAAAAAATTTTTTAATGTTAAAACTATTTAACGTTTGAAGAAACATTTCTTTAACATTAAAAAAATTTTTTAATGTTAAAACTATTTAAACAAAATTAGAAAAAATAACAGAATCTTTTTTTAATTTATTTTTTTTTATCAACAGTATCTAAACCTTATAACTAATTTTATTAATTAATTCTAATTTTTAATTATATTTCAATCTTTTTCACTTATCGGCCGGGTTTTGAACCTGGAACCTCAGAGTTACGAGTCTTGTACTTTATCCGTCACTTATAACCATAGACAACATAGGCCGGAATTCATAATTAAAACCGTTTTAAATCCGTACTTAAGATGATCTTGAATATAAGATCTGACTATAAATATCGGCTTTAATCTTAAGCAATGTTCTAAAATACTAATATGCCTCTCTGATTGGTTCATGCACTAGCTTAAGGGACATTCTAGTCTAGAAGCCGAATTTTTATGCTATTTTGCGAATTTTTTAAAAATATAAGATAAAGTTTTTGGGACAGAGTTTTTCTTTACATATTGAGTGTGGGAAAAAGTTCGTGGCGTTTTTTCCGTTAGATGGCTTCCGTTAAATGCTCAGCAGTCGGCAATTACTAATCGCATCGGCAACACTAGACATGCGTTTAAAAACATTTTAACCTTTGTTTTGAGCCGAAAAAGATTGAAATCGGTAAAGTGGATCAAAAGTTATTTTATTTTGAAAATGGAAATAAATAAGGAAAAAATTCGTTACATTTTGCAGTATCACTACGATAAAGGCAAGAATGCTGCACAGGCTTGTGAAAAAAATTTGCGCTATTTACGGTGAAGATACTCTATCAAAATCAGCAGCACGGAAATGGTTCGCTCGCTTTCGTGCTGGAAATTTCGATGTGAAAAATGAACCTCGCTCCGGTCGACCAATCACTGAAAAGTCCGATGAAATCATGATAAAAGTCGAGCATGATAAGCGTGTGAGCACTGTGGAGATTGCTAGGGAACTAGGCATCGACCACAAAACAGTTTTAAATCATTTATACAAAACTGGATATAAAAAGAAGCTCGACTTTGTGTTCCTCACGAGTTGAGTGTTAGGAACATGATGGACCGAATTAACATTTGTGATACGTTACTGAAATGGAATGAAATTGAGCCATTTCTGAAGAGAATGATAACTGGTGATGAAAAATGGATCACCTACGACAATCCAACTAGAAAAAGATCGTGGATAAAGAAAGGAGAAAAGGCGCAAGCAATCGTAAAACCTGGATTGACGAGAAAGAAGGTGATATTGTATGTGGTGGGACTGGAAGGGAATCGTTCACTATGAGCTGTTATCGTTCAATCAAACAATGAATTCCGAACTCTACTGTGAACAACTGCAGAGATACAACAAGCAATTGAGAGGAAGCGGCCAGAATTAATCAAGAGGAGAGGTGTCGTCTTCCATCACGCTCGACACACATCTTTGATGACTCGGCAAAAATTGCGAGAGCTTGGCTGAGAAGTTTTAATGCATTCATCGTATAGTGACATAGCCCCCTCAGACTATCATTTGTTTAGGTCTCTGCAGAACTCTCTTAATGGTGTAAAACTAGCTTCAAAAGAGGCCTGTGAAAATCACTTGAAGCAGTTTTTCGATCAGAAACCACAGAAGTTCTATCGCGATGAAATTATGGCTCTGCCCCAAAAATGGCAAAATATTATAGAAAATAATGGAGCATATTTGGTTTAAATAAATTGATTTCAATACTCTAAGAAAAACACTTTAATTTTACTAAGAAATCGCCACGAACTTTTTCCCATACTCAATATTTGTACATATTTGAAGAACGTTTCAGAAGTTTTTATTATAAAAATAATTATGTTAAAATGCGTTGTATAAAATATTAAGTAATGTTGTGAAAAATAAAACTAGGTCTATGACTCTCACGATTCCAGCTCTTTTGCTCATCTGAAACAAAAAAATCAAAGAAATTCTTAATTAGTATGAGTTTGGCTATAGCAGGTATTAGAACAAAGAAAAAATATTGATTTGAAAAATGTTATGACGAAAATTAAGTTTCGATTTTTACCTTTTTTTTTACCAAAATAGTTGTAATAATAATATATTTCGACTTGATCCTAATACGGACTGTAGCCATATATGTGCTGAAGATGTGTACACATACCCGACTCGATTGGTTTTCGAGATATCAAGAGAGTCAATTTGAAAAACATAGTTCAAGAAAAAGCGTTTAAAGTTTTTCGTACTGATTATATAGAGATAGTTTTACTTACGATTAATCAGCTAGAATCCTCTTTTTTTTCATGTTCTTGTATTGCCGAGAACTATTAAAATGTGTTGCAACATTTTCAGCTTTTTCATTCTTGTTCTTCTCATCAGCATATTCTTTTGAAATAGGAAAGTTGATATCTTTCGAACTTCGCAATTTTTTTGCGAAAACGAGCCGAAGATTGCTCTGAATCATGTGTAACTTTGTTAATTTTGCGAATTGAGCTAATTCCTTTTATAGATATATTTTCTATACCAAATACTTGCAAAATATATATTAAAAAATCGATTTTTTTTGTCCGCTAAACTAGAATACCCCCTAATATCTTAAGACATTATATTTAAGACAGTTTTAAAATAAAAACGGACTATGAAAAACGGCTCCATGTTTTCGCGTTTCACAACTGTAGACCTTACATACCATGAAGATCTATAGATAGAAAGGGCAGAGAATTACAGAAAGACACTTGCAAACTGAGCACATCATGGGTGCTTCCCCACACAAGTGTCGTTCTATCTTTGTCATTCTCTAAATGTCAACAAGAATAGAACAAAGATAGAACAACGCTTGCATCATCAAATGGAAAGCATATAATCTTTCCACTATGCAAACTTGTACATACCATGTAATACTTTCTCCATGATTATATTGCTATCAATCTCATAATTAAAAAGATAATTTTAGATACAGCTAACGGAATACAACCTTCGATCATCTAACAATAATTTTTCATTTTAATTAAATTATTATACATATACTATTACTATACATATACTTATACAAGGAACTCAAAATCCATACAAAAATGGATAAGAATCTTTCTTTTATCAAATGATACATAGAATACTATATAAATTAAACTAGATAGTAACAAAATCATTTATTTAACATTTATCAATTTGTGATGTTGAGACAATATTAGGAAAATCATACTACTTATGTTCTAAACTTTTTAAAAAGAGGATGCTTATTTGCCGTCGATGAACCAGGAGCTTTCTTATATTCGTAATAAACAGTATCATCCGCTCCCGATATTGACATCATCGTGCCAGCTTTACGTACAATCTGAGAAAAAATTCATTATTATTCGATAATGAGATATACATAGATATTATAAAAGAAGTTATAATAGTTATTGACTTTATGGGACACTCTTCCATGACATATTATACTTTGACATATTTTGTCACAAAGGGAATTGTGTGTAACATCCAGGTTTTAGCCATCGCTCATTCATTAAAAGTTATTAATCATTAATGAATAAAAATTGATAAAAAGAATAAATATTTTTCTTTACACAGTCAGCCCTAAATTGTTTGAAAAACAAAATAAGTTTAAAACATAATGAATTTCATGTTTTTATTAATAAAACGATTTTTACATTTAATATTACATAATAATTAATAATTATAATCGTAATATTAAATTATCATTAAAATCATTAAATTATAATATAATTGTTAGTTATTAGCACCTTGAGTAATTCCAAATTACTAAAAAATAATCTATGTAACTTTAATTCGATTTAATAATCGGAAATCATGCACATCACTATTTTAAATTTTATATAAACTATTAAACTTTGAAGTCATTCATTATTTCGAAATCCGTATCTGTTGCGCCAAGCCTGCAGCCGAGTTGCACATTTCGACCGATTTTCCTTACCATCCCTACTCCTTTCATTTCATAGCATTTAAGACTATGCATGGAGACATAGAACGATTCAGGAATGATATTAATTGTAAGAGCACAGACTTGCATAATGCACAACATATGAGGCATAGAGAAAAAAAATAAATCAATCACCTTTATTTCCTTTTTTTCGTTAAATAAAGAATTCTGATTTGTTGATTTTCTTATGCCTTATGTTTTATGTGTTATGCAAGAGTGCTCCCCATTTAAATCATACAAAGTACTGGACTTTGAAAGAGCTAAAAGAACTTTGAAACATCTATTGCCCCATGTTTACTGTTTACAGTTTTATTATTATTAATATTATTTAGATGTTAGAAAATCAAAAGTAACACTTCAAAATAGAACAGGTATGTTCACTAATTTTAAGTGTTTAAAATATTTTTTTTCACGCGCTTAAATAATTTTTTTCAATTAAAATTTTTTTGAAATTAAGATTTTTTTTTATTTAGTTAACATACTTATTCTATTTTAAAGTGTTACTTTTAATTATAAAGACTTTAGATTTTTATTTTTGATTTTCTATATTTAAATTTACAGCTAATATCGTTCCTAAACTCGATCGTTCTACGTCTCCGTGCATAGTCTATATGCTATGAAATAAAAGAAATAGAGTTGACGGTAGGCAAAAAATTGAAATGTGCAACTTGACTCCAGATCTGTATTACACTATTATTATTATTCCAGGCGTTTTTTTCAACAAGATAATATTTCCTTCCAAAGTTATATTCAGATTCTTATTCAAGTATCACTCAGGTGTATCATTTTATTCTGAACAACTTTATACAAGAATAAAATGAACGATAGCGTAACACAGATATGGAATTACAAATAATGATTAAATTCAAGATTTAATGGTTTATACGAAATTTGAAATAACTGGCACGATTTTCAATTATTAAAATAAATTAAAATTTTTTGAATTACACAGGCAAAATTTAGAGGGGGAGGGGTCTTGTATTTTGAGCTTTGAAAGATGTTTCCGTAGGATTTTGATGCGCTGAAAACGACTACGTCCATTTTTTTCTCATTACCATTTTTAAATAATCGCAAAAACAGTTTTTTCCACAGTAAGTAACTTTTTTATGAATTTTTTTCGGCTAAACAAAAAATGATATCGAAGTCTGTTTTACGGCATTTAACTCAGAAATGTTCCAACAATATTAAAAATATTTTTTTGAAAAAAATGTTTAAAAAAATATTTTATGCAAACAAAAAACTTTGAAAAAGTCATAAAAAACCGAAAAAAATTGACAAATTTACAAATATAAAACCAAATGATTCGAAAGAAAAAATCGAAATAAAAAATATCTGATAATTTATATTTATAGCTGTATGTTTTTAGTTTAAATCTTTTTTTTGAAAAATTAATTTCCGACCATTTGTTCAGAAGTTATTAAATTTAAAGCGCCAAAACAGCCAATGTGTCATCTATAGTATGCGATATTTTCTCAAGTTTGACACATAGCCATCGAATACAGGAACGTATTGTGTAGTCTTTTTTAGTCACTGATTTCAAATCTGAAGTAAAAAATGTGCAACTGAAAATGACGGATCCAATATGAAGGACAAGAATTTTAAAAAATCCATACATGAAAATCGATATTTGGTGCAGTTTTGTAAGTCTCTGATTATTTATACTGTAATTGTAATAATTACATAATTGTAATAATTAAGTTGAAAATAGTAGATCCAATGACGATGAATAATAAATAAATGTACACGGAATGGTAATTTTAGCGTTATCCATCCTGTATCACGTGGAGATATCATCTTATTATAATAAGGGTAATGCTAAAATCACCGTTCCGTGTACATACATTTATTATTTATCATCATTGGATCTGCTACTTTCAATTCAACAATTGTGATTATAATAGTAATAAGAGACTACTTACAAAACTACCAGATATCGATTTTCATGTATGGATTTTTAAAAATTTTTGTTCTCCATATTGGATCCGTTATTTTGAATTGCACATTTTTTACTTCAAATTTAAAATCAGTGACTAAAAAAGACTATACAACATACTTCTGTATTCAATAATCATGTGTCAGACTCGAGAGGATATCGCTGTAGATGACGCGCGGGCGCTTTAAATTCAATAATTAAAGACGTATAAGTACTCAAACGATATATAAAAGCAAGACCACATGTTAAAAAAAAGACCCTCTAGGCCAATCTTTGTAGAAAACATATTTTAAAAATCAATATTGATAAGGTAGAAGGCATCGAGCGGAAACGAAATTATACACATATTTGTTAACTAAGTTAAAAAATAATAATGCGATTTATTCCTTAATCTCCATTTGTTTATAGCTTAATTTTGTTTTATATACAAATAATGAATATAACAAGTATTATAATTAAAATTGAAAACGAAATTATATGATGATTTGTTAATATGTATAACTCTTTATAGGAAGACTTTCACTAATATAAAATGCGTGATATCAGCACAAACTTACCTTACTAAAAGGAAAAAAAAGGCGCTAAGAATATACATGCTTTTCGAATAAAATCTAAGTGATATGTTACGTATCCTTTTATTTCAACCTAAGTAATAGTAGTTTTAATTCTTCTTCAAGATTCTTATTAAAGGTCTTTTTATTTCAACTCAGGCAGCTTTAATTCTTTGTCAAAAATTATTTCTCGAAAAAAAACTATTGTACTAAATTAAAAATTAAAACCCAAATGCTATAGTCTTTACAAGTTAAATTCTATCAAATTAAAAAGTAAAATCCAATATAATATCTTCGTTATTTACTTAAGGATGCCAAAGCCGTCTGTATTACCGACATTTTTACTCGGTGAAAAATCTCTCTGAATTGGTTTTACGGATTGCAAAAGTGTTATTACATAAATTAAAGCACGCACAAACAGAATCTCAGCTACACTGGATTTCATGAGAAAATCGAAAAAAAGTTAAAAATTTCACTTACTTTTGGCTTGTACAGCTGTTACCTCAGGTATATATTTGCTTGATATGAGTTTTAGAGTCCATATCTTAAAAATAAGCGTGCAGCTGAGGTCACATTACTGTAACGAAGATATCGAGTTTGTAGAACTAAGATTGAAACTCTAGAAGAAAAGTTTTTTCACCGAGTGGAAAATATGTGTATACGGATGCTTTGGTTGCGGTTGATTTGGACGCTGTCAATGCTTTTCAATACTTCTTATTTCATGTCCAATGAACGATAAAGACAGAATGATGATTATAAGCAATTAACGCGTGTGACGGTCTTTGTCTTTGTAAAGGCTGCGGTTACCTATATCGATTTGGACGCTCAGGATCTGAGCACAAAAATTGTCGTAACATTTAGAGATTTAAGACTTACTTGTAGACGTAAGTAATGCAAGCTTTAGCGTATAACGTATTACGATTTATTGCCGTCTCTTGGAAACACGATAATAAGTTGTACGTCATATGTGAAACCTTATGCGCTACTTACATCACAATTTAAGTCTAAACAAGTGCAATTCTTGTTCTCAGACCCTGAGCGTCCAAATCGACCGCAGCCTTACAAAGACTGGGAATGTCAATAGAGCCGAAATTCCGTAGCAGTAATTATACAGTATCTTGCGATAGACGGTGTTGACATATGTTAGATAAGGATATACGCGTTTGAGTAAAACAGAACGATATATAATATAGGGTGCAGTCGAGTTGCCGTTATGAATGCTTCGAAGCATTTTTTGATTGGTCAATTAGTAAAATTCTTTCTTCCGATTGATTAATCAAATGCTGCAAAGCATTCATAATGGCAACTTGATCACACTCATAATGTAAGAAATGAATCAAAAGAGGTTTGTTCACGTCGCATGTTTCAGCATGCTTCAATGTGCTCCTGCTATAACTTCTACTCACTTCAACAAGCGCGTTAGTATGAGTAAATGCTATGATAGGAGCATTTTAGAGCATGTTGCGACACGAACAAACATAAAGATGTCACTATTTTATTGTTCACTGTCACTATATATCGAATTTGAAATTTAAAGTTTGTATTATCGACCTCAATCAAGTTCGATAATTGGTTTAGCATCCCCTAAATTCTAATGATATGTAACATTTACACATACAATTTTTACATAAATTAATAAAGCACGCACAAACAGAATCTCAGCTACACCGGATTTCATGAAAAAATCGAAAAAAAGTTAAAAAATTCATTTATTTTTGGCTTATACAGCTTTTATCTCAGGTAATGTATAAAAGATACATCAAAAGATTACTCGCACGTACGTACCAGATATTTTTCATTTTAATTAATACATTTGATTAGCTTGAATATAAAACACTTTCAAGAAAAATATCATATAAATTTCATATAAAAGTTGTAAAATTTTAAGTGGCTCATTTCACAGTAATATTAGTGTGACTTTAGATTTATTCATTATATCCGATTTTGATAATTTTTCAAAACATTATAATAAAATTCTTTTTTATAAAGTACTTTACGAGACTTTTATAAAGTACTTTTATGAGACTTGAAAATCACAATACTTCCGACATTAGCATTATTCGAAATGTTCGAAGGCTAAAACTTTTTGAATGTTCTTCAGAGCATCGACAAAATACTATTAAAGACATCCTTACGGCAGTTCGCGTTCTTGTGAATATTGAAGTGATTAAGAGTTAAAAACTGATATATTGTACTCATAATATTGTACTCATTTTATGATTTATTAGTTTAATAGATTTTATTAGTTTAATATATTTATGCATTTAAAATTCAATAATACTCGATTTTTCTTTAAAATTGTGATTTCAGTGTATCGTCAAAATTCGATTATCAACAGAGATAACCGTTGAAAAAAAATTATAATTTTTCTGCAATATATATAGGATATTATAACTTTACAAGTATGCATATTTATTTATGGTACATTTATGTAATAAAAATTATGAATTTATATAATAATGAGCCAAATATTTATGTTAATTACAAATGTATATTGTCGATAATGTCTCTCAGTGTTCTCCAATTACCTCCAGGCCCTTGGAGCCCTTTTTATACCGCCGAAAATTTGCCCAGTGTTGACGGTCTTTAATACAATAGTATCTTGTCGGTGTTCAAAGTCATGACCTTGACATTACTAACATATGTCAAGATCAAGGACATGTTCCCCTTATATTTATTCTGCATAAAAATGAAATGTACGCATAGAAATCTCTTTAATTACACTTCACAAAAGTCTTTCACATAAAATATTGGGAAAAAGTTCGTGACGTTTTTCCCGCTAGATGGCATTAAATGCTTAGCAGTCGGCAACTATTAATCGCATCGGCAACACTAGACGTGCGTTTAAAAAGTGACATTTTAACCTTTGTTTTGAGCCGAAAAAGATTGAAATCGGTGAAATGAATCAAAAATTATTTTATTTTGAAAATGGAAATAAATAAGGAAAAAATTCGCTACATTTTGTAGTATCACTACGATAAAGGCAAGAATGCTGCACAGGCTTGTGAAAAAATTTGCGCTATTTACGGTGAAGATACTCTATCAAAATCAGCAGCACGGAATTCGCTCGCTTTCGTGCTGGAAATTTCGATGTGAAAGATGAACCTCGCTCCGGTTAACCAATCACTGAAAAGTCCGATGAAATCATGGTAAAAGTCGAGCGTGATAAGCATGTGAGCACTGTGGAGATTGCCAGGGAACTAGGCATCGACTACAAAACAGTTTTAAATCATTTACACAAAACTGGATACAAAAAGAAGCTCGATGTTTGGATTCCTCACGAGTTGAGTGTTAGGAACATGATGGACCGAATTAACATTTGTGATACGCTACTGAAACGGAATGAAATTGAGCCATTTCTGAAGAGAATGATGACTGGTGATGAAAAATGGATCACGACAATCCAATTAGAAAAAGATCGTGAATAAAGAAAGAAGAGAAAGCGCAATCGTAAAACCTGGATTGACGAGGAAGAAGGTGATGTGTGATGGGACTGGAAGGGAATCGTTCACTATGAGCTGTTATCGTCCAATCAAACAATTAATTCCGAACTCTACTGTGAACAACTGCAGAGATTACAACAAGCATTGAGAGGAAGCGGCCAGAATTAATCAATAGGAGAGGTGTCATCTTCTATCACGACAACGCTCGACCACAAACATATTTGATGACTCGGCAAAAATTGCGAGAGCTTGGCTGGGAAGTTCACCGTATAGTCCTGACATAGCACTCTCAGACTATCATTTGTTTAGGTCTCTGCAGAACTCTCTTAATAGTGTAAAGCTAGCTTCAAAAGAGGCCTGTGAAAATCACTTGAAGCAGTTTTTCGCTCAGAAACCACAGAAGTTCATCGCAATGGAATTATGGCTCTGCTCCAAAATATTATAGAAAATAATGGAGCATATTTGGTTTAAATAAATTGATTTCAATACTCTGAGAAAAACACTTTAATTTTACTAAGAAATCGCCACGAACTTTTTCCCATACCCAATACAAATAACTTTATAAAGAAATTGTTTAAGAATATATTCACACAAACTTGCATAGCCATAAACGTATGCATAAAGAAAATTATCCAATCACCACATTTTACGTACGTCTTTATAGGAGAAATGAGATTGGATAATTTTCTTTATGCATAGTGGGTCATCTAGCGTTTTTAATTTCAACTACCGGTTATTTTGAGTTTGAAAGGCATAATAACATTTATGACGTATCAGAAATTTAGTTTTTTGTTTGACATTTACGAAATGGGTCGCTATACTCTTGAACAAAATTGGAAAATATTGAAAACTTACTTCCAAAGTGAGTCTTCAACCTAAACTGTAAGAAATTTACGTGGAAAATTTGATAGAAAAGAAATGCTTTCAACGCAGTTTGTGGATCAATTTATGAAGCGAATTCGGTAAACTGGATCCTTATTGGATAAAGCAACTCGTTCACGTGCTCGTCCAGTAAGGTCAACCGAAAACATTGCTGCTGTTAGCAGTGCTCAGAGTGTGCTTGAACAACTATCAACATCAACTCGCCATCGTTCTCAAAACTTGAACATTTCACGCACTTCTTTGAGAAGAATTTTGAATAAAGACCTCGTTGTGAAGCCGTACAAAGTTCAATTAGTGCAAGAATTGAAGCCGCATGATCATCCGATGCGTTTTCGATTCGCCCAATGGGCTGAACAACGCTTAGTTGAAGAGCATTTTTACCGAAAAATCATCTTTTCTGAAGCTCATTTTCACCTCGGTGGCTATGTGAACAAGCAGAATTGTTGTATTTGGGGGTCAGAGAATCCGCATGTCGTCATGGAGAAGCCGACGCATCCACAACGAATGACTGTTTGGTGTGGTTTTTGGTCCGGCGGCATCATTGGGCCATTTTTCTTCGAAAATTAGCAAGGAGCTGCCGTCAATGGCGAGCGCTACCGCGCCATGCTAAACGAATTCTTGTTTCCCAAATTTGAAGAGGAGGACACAGACGACATTTGGTTTCAACAGGACGGCGCACCTTGCCACATAGTCAACGTTACAATCGATCTTTTGCGCACTGTCTTTAAAAATCGCATAATCAGCCGAAATGCTGATGTCAATTGGCCGCCTCGCAGCTGCGATTTGACTGAACTATTTTTTATGGGGAACCGTCAAGGATGAGTGTTACGCTAACCAGCCAGAAACGATTCAAGAATTAAAACATGAAGTCAAAGTTGCCATCGATGAAATACGCGCCCATACAGTGGAAAATGTACTAAAAAATTGGGTTGATAGAATGGGGTATTGTGCAGCCAGCCGTGGAAGTCATTTGAATGAAATTGTATTTCATGTTTAATAGTTATACTATCTTTCCAATAAACTTTGAAAAATATTCATTCGTTTTTTTTTAGAGCCAAATTAAATTCCAAATTTTAAATGGCCCACCCTGTACGTTATGTGGCTATGCAAGTTTGTGTAGATATGCCCTTACTCTTGACGTCTACAGCCTTTACTACTACTGTTCATTGCAGACGATAAAGAAGACTTTAAAGAACATTCCAGCTAAGTTCATATGAATAGTACTCACTGGTTTTGATCCCTCGCCTGGTATTCTTTCTTCATCCGCATCAGTGTCACTGGCTGTTAACACTTGTTGCAATAATTGACCTTGCTCATCTCGATTTCCATACATCAAATCTGGCTCCTAAAAAAATTACAATCATAATCGTATTTTATGGTTGCAAAAAACTTATATACATGATATTTACTTCTATCCTGATGAATTACTGAGCAAAAATGTTTCAGATGAACGTTTTACTGAAGGGAGACAAATAATGATAAAATCAATTTCCTTATTTCATCAATTCGCGAGCAACCTAAATGCTGATTGACGTGTGAGTTGATAAAGTAGAAGGCAGAAACAAAGTTGAAAATCGACCGAAATGTGCAATTCCAGCATTGAATCATATTATCGTTTATGTGTTTATCACTTTAATTATGGAAAAAATTTTTTAATCTGCGTGCGTGCGTGCGTGTATGTGTGTGTAAAGGCAGAAAATTAGAAAAATACTTATTTGAAAAATAGTCAGTAAAACATACGATTTAACCCCTTAAATAATGTATTGTGTAAAAATAAAAAGAGAAAAACATTGCACAATCATTTCATCAATCATGTCGTTACCTCATCCATGCCTGCAAGTTTCGTGATAACTTTGTACGCATAACCTTGATTCACGAGAAACCGTTGACGTTTTCTGGAGTAATTCATTTCCATCGTATCTTGCGATACGAGCGTGTAAAAAAATGCGTTATATTCCTCCGCAATTGCACCTAAATGAATGAAAATTTTAATAACACAAATTTGTCTCCGAAATAAATAAATTATACCTTTTTTAGCTCTAAGAATGCGCCCTAATCGTTGTGCTTCTTGCCTTCTAGATCCACCATGCGATGAAATTTGAATCAAAACGTTAGCCTCTGGTAAATCAAAAGAAGTATCAGCTACTTTACTGACAAATATTGTATTCACTTTCATGTTAAATTTAAAATTTTGCAAGATTTGTATCCTTTCACTCTGAAAATCATCAATCATTATAAAAAAGAAATAGTTACGAAATATAATTTCGCATATTCTAAAATCATTGTTGTATATTATTATATACGATTAATTTAATCGAATCAATTAAACGTTTACCTGACTAGTAGGACCATAAATATATGGCTTATTCATTTTAATAGCATAATGTTTCAATGCGAATACGTTGTCAGAGAAAACGATTGTTTTATCGCCACGTCTTTCATGATATTGAATTAAATATTGGCAACAACGAAATTTATTTGGATTCATCACATATAATAACTAAAATTATAAAGAAATATAATACAAGGACACAATATAGTTTAAAATTATAAATTATGTAGATATAATAAAATTTAACCAGTTTTCGACTCATCTTGCAAACAAGATACTCCTTGTAAAATTCTGATGTCATAGGACACCAAACTTCTGCACATTGTACTCTTGCAATAAATCCTCTTTTTTGTAATTCCAACCAGTTAGCCTCGTATAATTTAGGACCAATTAAAAAATTTAGATCGGCAATTTTGTCATCCTCTCGTAAGAGTGTAGCCGTTAAACCTAACTTGCAATGAGACTGAACAATTGTTAATACTCTACGGAACATTTTTGCAGGAATAGTATGTACCTCTAAATAAAAATATTTGTTACATTACATGAAATAAATATTACTTTGCTAAATAATTAAAATAATAAAATTTACCATCCAAGACCATAATACCCCATTCCTGTTCTTGAAGCCAACGCATCGTTTGCTCAGCTTCCCATGAACGTTTCTGAGTATGTGTGATCATAGAATATGTAGTTATTAATATTCCACAACCCATAGGTTTATCTTTCACTTCACTGGTGAAACGACAAATCATGGAATCATCGGCAGTAGACCACATTTTAAATTGTTGCTTCCATTGTTCTACAGATACACCAGAATTACATAGCACTAAGGCACGTTTACGTACTGTACAACAAGCTGTCACTCCGACTAAACTTTTACCAGCGCCTGCGTTTAAGAAGATCCAAAATCGTTTACAGATATACTGCCATAGTTCTTCTGTTTACATCATATTTGAAATAGTTGAATTTTATCATGCGCACTTACCGCAAGGTAAGACTATTACTCCAGATCTAGCTCGTCCATTACCAAACATTTTCCTCAAACTTTTTTCTTGATAAGGTCTTAATACAGCTGATGGCTTCAAATCAATACTGATAATAAGATATTAGATGTTCGTTTAAATTTATATTTACTTATTTGAATAAGAACCACTTTTCAAAATACATTAATTTCAATGATTTACTTACTTTATATCAGGATTTATGCTATCATTGCGAAAATCATATTCTGCCAATAAAGGATGCTCCAATTCGATGCATCGTTTTTGTATAACTTCAATTTTCTCCTTTTCAGCATAATATAGATAATGTTGATATAAACACATATTATATTATATCATATTTTATATAAACATAACAAATATATACCTGATTTACTTCAAAACTAACTGTTTTTAATTCTTGATCTTCTTCTTCATCTTCATCCTCCTTGTCAATCTTATCATAAAAAGCAGTTATATCTTCTGGAATGGTAGCTATTTCTGTTAATATTGGATCAGTTTCAGTCTCTGAATTCGTCTTATTAGGTACAGATGCATTTACAAGTGTTTTTGATCCAAACTATATTCAGACATAAAGGAATAAACATGTATCTTACTATCAAAATTATTTGATAAATTATTGACAAATATTTAAATAAATTATTGAATATTTCAACAGACCTGTGGAATTTTTATTTTCGCTTGAATATTCGTGACAATATCATTGGTTTCTGTATCTTCCACAAGCTTTCTTAATCGACACTCTTGAATTACTGGATCCTTTAGTAACCGTTGTAACACTTCAGGAAATGGTGACTCAATGAAATATTTATTATGTTTTAGAACAAGTTTAACCTGTGTATGTAAAATATGTAATATTATTTTATTAAGTTAATTTTTTTCTCAATAATATTAAACATTTATCAAAAATTATTTTTATACTCACTTTTCCATAAGACAATGTACACAATTTGATAAATTCAATTATACCATCAGGAATACTAGTCTTACTCAATCTTTTTAAATACTCAATTATATCTTGTGTTTGTAGGCCTACACTAACCGCAGCGTAAAGCGAATATGCAGTTAATTTATACTACAAAATAAAAATATCTTATGTATTGTACAATTGTGGATGGAATAGTTGCAATATTTTTTTCAATGGGTTTTGCAATGCAATTTGTTTACCGAACAATTGATTCTTACTTATAGAACTGTAAGTAAAAGATCAATCGCTCTCAGCGAGTAAGCAGGCTGTATTCCAAAATCCAATGAAAGTATTGCAACTATTCTATTCAGAACTGTATATCACTTGTTCTCTCTTTAATGAAATTTAAAGTTTTCTAGTTTTCGAATTTTTAATCTTACTTCGTGAATATGTTCAGGCCGACATACAGGTTCTGATATAGCTATTAAAAAATCATGAGCATGTTTATACACTGGAGAAAAGGATTCCAAAAAAATATGTCCATTTGGCGCCTAAGAAAATACAGAGATATTAAATTCAAACCTATGCTTTTGATTTAGTCTATTTAAAACTTAATTAATTCCATAATTAATTCCTAGTAATTACATAACATACAAAAGGTACACTTGACATCTAAGACACTATCGTGTCTCTTAATTTTTTAATTCATTTTATAATAGTTTTATAAAATAAATTTAATTCTTTCGCCAAATTTTAGAAATGGATACTTACCACCCATAATGGTCTAGATGAACAATCTGATTTTAAAATCATTTGTGAGCGATAATCTTTTGCACCAAATTCATCCTCAATCGCACACTCATCTTGTTTTTCTACATCATTTTTTGCCGCATCTGGTATACCATCTGTCTCACTACTGTCTATCGAATCATCATCATTGTATTCATCATAATCATCCTTGCGTTTCTTCAATTTACCTTTATTCATTGCAACAGTAAATAAAAACAAAACGTAGTGCACATAATTACTTTTCTTTTTGTATAAATGTATATAATATATTAGTACATAATACAATAAAAAATTACGTGAATATAAAAATTAATATAAAAATAAGATAATTATGCAGAAAACGGTCAATCTCACCGATTTTAATGAAATTAGGTCCATTCGATGCGTCTTTGCATGAAATGAACGAATCTGGCAGAAAAAAGTGTCGCTCTGCCTCACAAACCGAGATATTAAGCACTAAAGGCGACTTTAGGTTAGGAAATCTGTCATAGCATTTGTAACCAAATGGAAATAGTAATGCGAGACATCCTGGATTCGACATGGGTTTTTACTGTCTCTAAAAACTATTCTTCCACTATACTATCTTCATGAGTTAAAAATATTTCAAGCAGACAATGTCTAAGTTGCAACTTCTAGATGATTAGGTCCCAAGCAGGTAAGATATATTATTTACTTATTGTTCGGAGCGGCTACGCCGTTCCGAATCTATATATTTACTGTCTGCACACTCCATTGTCTACACGAGTATAGTGCTTACTCACATTGCTGGATTTCGCGACTATAACAGATTTCATAACTTGAATAGTGAACTTTAACGCTTAATATCTCGGTTCGTGGGACAGAACGACACTTTTTTTTCATTCGTTCATTTCATGCAAAAATCCGTTGAATTTCATTAAAATGAACCGAATTTCATTAAAATCGGTGAGGTCGTTTTCTGCATAATTACCAAAAATAAATTATGTAAAATTGAGAAACGTAATCAAATAAAAAAATTGAACAAAATACATATGTAGGTTATGTACTATTATCTTTTTTGAAGCGCTTTGGCGGACCCATTATACAGATACCGAAATTTAAAATTCAGTTAATCACTAGATTACAATTTCTTCTTTTATTCTTCTTTGATATAGATGTCCCCTTTGGGATCATCCCTTTTACTCCTAATCAAAATTTTATCAATCTCACGGCACGGAGCAAAAAGAAGGAGATTAAACTCAAGCAGCCGGTTACAAAAAAATAGACTCGAAACCATAGTATAAGCACATACAGTATGAACACTGAGCGTCAGCACCTTTGATGTAGTGGGTCACATGACTCGCCGCCATGTTGTGGGTTGGAAAGGCGCTTATAAATTTGAGATTTAATAAAGTTACAGAATGAAAAAAAAACATATTCGTCGTATCATGAAAATTATTTATAGCGAGTATATTTTTAAATCAGAATTATATAATATTATAATGTTAATGAACTCATTATATAAAGATAATATTCACATTAATAATAATAATATCACCGAAATACTATTAAAGACTCTGGGCAAATTTTTGGCGGTATAAAAAGTGCCTGGAGGTAATGAAGAATGCTGATATTATCGACAATTGATATAAATTTGCTATTATTAACATAAATATTTGGCTTATGCATTATTAAATTCATGATTTTTTATTATATAAATGTTCCATAAATAAATGTGCATACTTGTAAAGCTATAACATCCTACATATTGCAGAAAAATTACAATATTTTCTCTGCAGTTATCATCTCTATTGATAATCGAATTTTGACGATACATTGAAATCACAATTTTAAAGAAAAATCGAATATTATTGAGTTTTAAATGCATAAATATACATCTATTAAATTAATAAATCATAAAATGAGTACAATATTATCAGTTTTTAACTCTTAATCATTTCAATATTCACAAGAACGCGAACTGTCGTAAGGGTGTCGATCTTTAATAAAATAGTATTTTGTCGGTGATAATATTAAACAGTGATAAGTAAATTAAAAATAATAATTGATTAAATATAAAATTATAATTGAATAATTATGTATAAAAAAATTATATATTGCATAAAAAAATATTGTAATTAAATGTGAAGTTGTAATTTAATAATATACGTACACACACAACACACACACACACACACACACACACACACACACACACACACACACACACACACACACACACACACACACACACACACACACACACACACACACACACACACACACACACACACACACACACACACAAATGCCTACTTTATTACAAGAATACTTTATCGTATACAAATAGTTTACACGATATAGTCTCTGAAAAAATTTGATTTAATTTTTTAATTTTATTAACTCTTTGCTCTACTTTTTTCTTACAAATTAAAAAAAAATTAAGCTTTGTACGAATGACGTACTACGATTTATTCTTAGAAAAATGGACGTTGCTATGTAGTTTACATCCTCTTTGCCAGAGGACAATAGTGCGCGGTTATAGGTTTTGAGCCGTCATGTCCTCTCTTAGGTTCCTCTCTAGTACAACCTATTCCAAGCAATTCCATAATATGCTCAGGAATATCGAAATATTAGAGAGAGACTGACAAAATATTAGTATCTGACAGAACTAAGACACTAAAACAAATGAGTATTCGCATATCTGCCATTTTTACTCCTTTCCCTACTCTGTTCCCACTCCGCCGCTAAGCTGAGAAGATTATGATCGATTGTTATAAGTTACGATTGTTATAAATTATAATTTCTAAGCTGTTGGAAACCTTCATATTTATCGTATTTATATTTGTATCTTCGTATTTATGTATTTCCGCGAAATTTTATCATAAAATTAAGAGATGAAAAGAAGGATATAAAAAAACTGAAATATTATATATTAATGAAGGCAAAAAATTTATAAAATGTCTTGTTGCGTTGCAGTAAACTGTATTAATAAATCAGAAAAAGATATTCGATTATTTAAATTTCCTGCGGATAATATTCGTCGACAACTTGCTGTAAAATAAATATATGATTTGTGCATAAACATCTACACTTTTTTGCAGATCAGAAATTTCAATCCTTTTCTTCAAATTTCTGACATTTGGCACCTTATTTAGAAATAACCTGAATGCCAGACACTCTTCAGATCCTGCTAAAAGAACCGGCATTGTGCGTTATGCAAGAATTTGTGATCCTCGCTTTAGCGTTTACAGTGAAATGTCCGTGAACGACTCTAGCATAGCGTTGCTAGCGTTTAACATTCATCAAAATTAGATTAATGTGTTTGAGAGGATTCTGTTCTTGAGTGAGCATTAAACTTTTTTCTCTTTGGAATTTCGTAGAGTAAACGTACGTAACGTGTGAATTCCAAATTTTATCATAGTGAATGTCATCTCAATTTCAATCTCTGCAATTGATTGTTTGTCACTAGGCTAGAGTGAACGTAATTATTGCTTGTCTATTATCTTTAACTTTCCAAAATTTGTACAGAATTTGACTTATGTATTTGATTTTATTATAAATGTGAAAGTCAGTATCTTGTTTCTAGCGATTTTTAATTCCCATGTACGGAAAAAAGTTACTATTGCGATATAGTGCGGCAGGGTATTCCACAGATTCTTAAGGTCCTTATTAGATATAGATACTTCTTCTCAAATCGATAACGGATACTTAAAGATTCTTCCTTTTATCCAATTAATTTACTTAGTGTAATTATTAATTTTTTTATCTTTACATTGTTCACTCCAGCCTAGTGACAAGTCATCAGGTTGCAATTGAGATTGCATTATATTATTCACTATTAGAAAATTAAAAATTTACATTATAAATACTTTGCAAAATCCTAAAAATTTAAAAATTATTACAGAGAAAAGTTTGGTCAGTGATTGAAAACAGAATCTCCTACATTAACTTAATCTTGACAAATATTAATATACTCGTATTCATAATTCTTCCTTGAAGATTCCTTGTTCCTCATTTCATAAACTTTTCTTTATCAAATAAGAAGCTTTATTAGCTTCCTTTTCTCAAAGGAGGTTACGAGTTTCCTTGAAGAGATGCAGTTTTTATAACCAAGCAAATCTCCAACTTTATTTTATCACAGTTTTTTTACTTTCGATAACTTTTAATTTAGATCTGTTGAATCGATAATTATTTTCGATAGCTTTTTTTTCGGAAATAAACTGTGCCAAAAGCATTTTCTCTTTTTTCGTATAATAAGCATTATGGCGAATTCGACTAGAAGCACTAATGCATATTAAAACATTATTTTTTAATGCCATCTAATAGGAAAAATGCCACGAACTTTTTCCCATATCTAATATACTGATTTAATTTTAATATAAAAATAAAATGCAAATATTTCGAATTATGAAATACATATTTTACTTAATTGTGCAATAAAATTGAGTATTTCATGACTTAATCGATTTTTATGTTTATTTATAAACATATATTTATATTATTTTGTATTTTGTGTATGTACGGCGGTTTTAATGTGCATTAGTGCGCACTTAGCGCATCCAATCGAATTCGCTATTAATTTTATTTTTGTCCATTATTGTTGCAAAATGCTTAATAGCGATTTTATTTAGTCAACAATTATTTAAAAACAATTATTTAATCATTACTTTATAATCTTTATTATTCGTAATTTACGATATTAGGTTTGCATATATTATGTATTATGACATGCTGTCTTCAATAGATTTCTAAAATCTTTAAAATATTCCTTCCTTCAAGAAGAGATTTAAGATCAGTTTATGAAACAAGGAGGAATTTTTCATGGAGGCTTCCTTCTTAAAATAAGGAGGGACTATGAATACGGGTGTAAATCTTTCTGGTTAGTTAAATGCTACCAACGCTACGCTAGGATCATGGAATTTTCTAACGCTCTATTGGCGCTATTGGCTTCACGAACAACATTGATAGCGTTTGCGTCCTTAGCACAGTATATACAGTAGCGCAACTCTCTGTCGGCATTTTTGATGTATTTTCCAAAATAATGTGCGCATGCGCGAAATAAGTAAGTAGAGCCATCTGAATTTTTTTTTAGTTGCTCTTTATTTTTCCGCTCTCTCTCTCTCTCTC
>NW_012130152.1:204299-217241 GCF_000143395.1 Atta cephalotes
GTAGTACGTACGTACGTACGTACGTACGTAAGTAACGTAAGTACGTTACGTTACGTTACGTTTACGTTTACGTTTTACGTTTACGTTTACTTCTTCTTCTTCTTCTCTCTCTCTCTCTCTCTCTCTCTCTCTCTCTCTCTCTCTCTCTCTCTCTCTCTCTCTCTAAATCGTTTATATATCAAAGTTTAATCTAAATGTAATAAAACTAAAAGAAATAGATTTATAATTAATGTGTAATGCAAAAATAAAAAATATACAAAAAATAAGAAAATTTAAAATTATATAAATGTTGTATGATACAAATATTATACTATAAAAATATTTTAACGATTGCAGAACACATAGATGCTTGTTTTCCTGTTAGATCGCTTGCGTTTTAGTAAATTATTAGAATTGCATCACACAAAATGCAGATTTTCTAGTTAAAACGAAAGCATATCAGTTGAAATAAACAACGTACTTAAATCGTTAATGGGAAATAATATTTAAATGGCCCTGAAAGAGAGAACGGAAAAAAAAAGAAGTGAAATAGAAGTTTAGATGGCGTTACTTATTTCGCGCATGCGCACTCCATTTTGGGAAACAATCAGAAAAGTTGCTGTATATACTGTGCCCATAGTACGAATAATGTCTCCTCGAACTCACTTCTTGGCTGCGTTCGATTTGGACGCCCACGTGCTTGAAGCACTTATAATCATCATTCTGTCTTTATCGTTCATTAATCACAAAATAAAAGTATTGAAAAGCATTGAAAGCGTCTAAATCGATTACAACCCTTTGTATATTTCCACTAAGATTTTAACTTTTAAATAAATAATGAGTAATAACTAAAATCTTATTTAAAAAATTACTTGGAATCGTGTCAAAATATTATAACATAATATATAACAAAATTAAGAACATTGAATCTGAGGCTTCATTTATACTTGGAGTTTTCTTTAAAAGGTATTCCAATAGTATAACAAACAGAATCAGAAATTAAATGAGACAGAGAAATTTATCTAGATTTATCTTTTATTCGTCTTATTTTGCTAATGACATTAACAAATTTTTATCAAATATTTAAAATCTAGTATCTTCAATAAAATTGCATTTTCTTAAAAGACATGATTTTCTAAAGAACTTCATAACACCATATTTCAGAGAATTTATCTTCATAATCAAGTAAGAAAGGAAATTTATTAAAATCTGGTTTTTTAAAAGGTTTTAACCACTTTTCTATCGAAATTCCGATTAATAAAATTTTAAAAGTTGTTTCGACAGATGGACGAGTAACAAGCAGCGTTCCTGGTCTTATTGCAGTTCTCAAACATTTCCATATATCTATTTGTACATCCCTCGATAAATAAAATTCAAATGCATTATTAATGATAATAACATCACTTTGCTCGATTATCTCTGGAACCTCTTCTATTCTTTTGTGCAAGATAGATATACGATTGTCCATTTTAAATTTACATACAATTTCATTTTGGAGATTGCAGAATTCTCCGTTCATTTCAACACCAATAATTCTTCTAGCATCTGTATATACATACGCCTGTAAAACAAAAACATCAATATGATTAAAAAATTGCTGTAAATAAAAACTTTCTTACCGCTTATTCAGCAATTAATTTATTAATAATATTATCACTTATGTGTATAATAATACATATTCCTAATAATATTCTTACCCCATAAAGAACTGCACCTAATCTTGATCCTATATCAAGTATAGTTTTGTTTTCCAAAGTAGGCAGTAGCACTTTAAATATAAAGTATAATCCATCCTGTGACATGGAGTGTGATAAATAAACTAAAATTATAAATATATTTACATAATATAAATCATATAAAAAATAAAGAAAAAAATTAATTTTAATTTTACTTACTCAATGGTTGTACATTTCTAGATCTACAATCAGTGCAATAGTATCTTTCTAATTGATTACTATCTATGAGGTTATCAATATCTTCATCATTATAAAGGAACTCATCCATATGTAATGTAACACTAGGATCGCAATCTGAATTCTAAGACAAAAAATATGTTCAATGTTATTTTGATATTTTTCAAAAATTAAATAGTTATTCTTTATATTCATTTATGACAAATAAAAACATACCTCTCCTGTTAAAGGAGTGATAAAATTTTCAGATGACAATATAGCATTAAATGGAATCTTTTGTTTAATATCAGAAGCAATAGAATTTAAAATACACATTGACTCATCCATTAATTTTTTATTATTACATGCATCATCCCCTATTAACAATAATTTTAATAA
Source organism: Atta cephalotes (assembly GCF_000143395.1). Taxonomy (NCBI): domain Eukaryota; kingdom Metazoa; phylum Arthropoda; class Insecta; order Hymenoptera; family Formicidae; genus Atta; species Atta cephalotes. The sequence continues at coordinate 206,570 of NW_012130152.1, forward strand.
GAAAAATTAATTTTGATTGTGGGATTATTATATCAAATAAAATTATATGATTTTATTATTTTTAGTTTGATTATAAGATATTCATATCACTTTATCACAATCATAACAAAGAAGCTAAAAGTTAATCAAAATTGAATATAAAGAAAAATATAATTCATTAATTTATTTTAATCGCTTTATTTTATAACAAAATATAACAAATTTATATTTGTATATATAAAAATTATAACAAACCTGAATCATTATAAGCCATAGATGGTTTAAGTTTCCATTCCTTCATAATAAATACTAAAAATTTTTGTTGATCAGTTGCGTTCAATGATCGCATCAATTCAACAAAACTTTGTTTTGCATCATTTAAATCAATCGGTTTTTTACTCATTTTTTTCACAAAAGTTCTAAAATTTTTCACCTATATATCCGCATATAAAATTTTTGTTATAATAATAATTTAAATCCAATATATTTGTATGCCTTCATAAAATATAAAACGTCTCAAATTATTATTCACATTTAAAACACGTGTTTTTCTTGAAGTTTTTCTTTAGGTCATATAATGTCAATTTCTGTTGTATCTATATATCGCGCTATGTATTGTTGGTGTTGTCTTAGCACTGAGACACTATCGTGTCTCCTGACTAAAACATGTAATTTTTTGAATAATTTTTGTCTTTCGGATAAAGACAGTTTGAAGTATTTTCAATCTTTTAGAGGTTTGTTCGCGTCGCACGCTCAAATATGTTCCTATTTATGACAACGCACCCCAACAATTCGCGTCACCGCCCCATGGTGGAAGCAGAGAAAGAGAAGGTTCCTCTCTGGTGGAAGTATAATAGGTGTGTTCTGTGCCACCGAGATCGTAAACTACATTTACACGGTACACTTAGGCCTGTTCTACAATACGTCGTATTTCGGCAGCAGATGTCATACGCGTATTTAGTTATCGGTTGTCGCATAGAAAGAAATAATCGATCATGATTGGTTAATTTCTTATGGCACGATATACAACGTCTCCGACTGATTATAGACTAGGTTTTAAGATCGGTTTCACCAATACCAAGTTAAGTTAATCGGTCGTTAACTAGTCAATCATATTTGCTGTTTAATAGAATTAACCAATTACGGTTGACAGTTAATCCCGATTAAGCTTAATCGACGTTGATAAAATCGGCTCTTATTAATCGGGTTTAATAACATCCGTAGTTATAAAATTGAATCAGAGAGAAGAATCAACCAACTACAGTCGAGTATTCCCCTATTACAATCGACAGTAGTTGGTTCTTACATTTTGATTCGGATTAAATCCTCGATAGAAACTAGGCCATTGTTGCGAATTTGTGTATGTTAGGGTAACCCTTAAATTAGTTCATTAGTTGCAAGCTGATCACAAGTTTATTGCGACAATCAATATGAAGCATTGATTTCAAAATGTAAGCTTCTTATTAGCTATAGAGGCTTCGCACAATAAAAGGAATAGGGGGTCGATTCTATAGGTTCGCATGCCTATACATTCATGTGCCGAAATATGGCGATTAGATGTTCGCGTCACGTTAGAGCACACTTAATTAAGAGCACACTCTATTTGCCTCATCTCAGAAGGTGATATGATTGAGGCATATTACATGCCCTACGCACGCATGCATAATGGTTGAAAACGTACTATATCAAAAAAAGTATTTTAGATTTATTTTGTATAAAAATGCATTTTTATATAAAAACCCATTAATAAATGCGTTTTTGATATAAATATAAAAATATGATATAATAATACAGTATAATATTAATAAAATAAAATAATAAAATAAAATAAATAAATAAAATGAATAAAATTAGAAAAACTAAAAATATAAAATAAAATATTAATACAGTAAAATATAATATAATAGAAAAATATAATATAACTTTTATATTTATTAAAAACGCATTTATTTTGTATAAAAACGCTTTTCAAATAATTGAAATAACACAAAATATCCAAAACGAAACGAGACACATGTCCGATCTGTTTAAGTGGTCTTACGGATTAGGTTAGGTGACAAGCTCACTTGTCCTAAATTCGTTCGTGTCACTGAACATTGGAGCACATGAATGCAACTGCTCCAATCGCAATCTTATCTGTAATCCAAGGGCTCTCTGGATTAATTTGGAGCATGCGACGCGAACAAATCTTCAAACAAAGTGAAAATTCCAAAAATGAACAAATTTACTAGGTGTTGACCAATGAAATTATCAGTATCTAGTAAATTCGCTCACTTTTGTAATTTTCACCTCATTTCAAAATATAGAATCGATCTCCAAGGAACAGAGAACAGAGAATAAGAATTTCAATCTATCAGAAACTGTGTTCTACAATACATGATTTCTGATAGGTTAAAATTTTTATCTGAATTTTTCTCTGTTCCCTATTCCCTTTATTATGCCCCTAATGTAGTATTTCGGCTTTAACCGCGCATGTGTCAAAAAACGGCTGGTTCACAACGCTGTCGATTGAAGCCTACTTTTCATTCTCGAGTTTGATCTCCTGCTTTCTTATTCTGCGAGCAATACGGTAGCCTTATTTGTCTATATTCATTTTAATGCAAAAAATGGCGGATTGTGAGGGTGCGTTTTGTATTTCTCTGTACTCAGTTGCATGTGTGTTGTGTAATTGGAAATGAAATAATATCGATTAAATATTAAAAATATTCTGTATTACATGATATAACATCATATGACATATAATATAGAACGTTTTTTAATGAAATTTCCACTTATATAAAAAATCGAAGAGGCATTCACGATAATGATTTTTAAACTTTGTTTCTGTTTCATTTTTAGAGGGCATAGAGGATATCGATCATCCACCACTTGTTCTGAAGGTTGATCCACCTGAGGAGTTACTGGAAGATTTTACTGAAGATTCAACGATTAATAATTCAGCAACACCAACTGATCGGGATATATATGGTTATTCTAAAATATTTATATAATTTCTCATATAATTTTCCTATTGGCAAATGCGCATAACAATTAAAAATAATTATTTACTATAAAATGAGATATTTAATCATAGAATATGATAAATTCATGGATTTTGCAGATGAAACAAAACACTGTACAGCAGAGTCTAATGACCAAGAATCTACTTCAGCAGCTGTTAAATCTCTTAATAAGAAACATTGTAAGTTCATATGATTTGAAAAGAAAATTTAATGTGATATTTTCATAATGTATTAGTATACTATATACTAATATATTATATGTTTGTAGGTTCTGTGCTAGCTGTTTCAAAACTAGAAAATTCATTTGGTATTAATGAACCTTTGAATCCTGTAACTAGTAAATCAAAGTCGTCTATACTGAGACCGTCACAATTGAGTGTGATAACCAATAGTTCTATGGGCACTACTGACAAAACTGTTTTACAACCTGCAAAATTTCGCAATCCATTTACAAAAACTAGTGACAATTCTGTAGGTGAGGACGAGTCCATAACGAAGAGCAATAAAACTGAAACAACTAAAGATTTAAAAAATGAAGAAAAATCTACAGAAGATGTAAAATTGAAATTTTTGCCTTTGGGTGCAAGCACTAAGGAGAATGAAAATAATATAAATAATTCTGTGGCATCCAGTACATCCACTCCTAGTTTTGTATTTGGTCAGAATTTGAAAGAACGTGTTACTGTTTCAAATGACATAGAAAGTTCAAATAATTCAGAGAAAAATGAAATGAGAAGCGAAGAAAGTCATGAAAATGGATCTGAACTTCTATTCTCAAATGCAGCTGCAAATTGCCGTACCATGGTAAGGCCAGGTTTAACATTGACTCAAGCAGCACAGGTATTGGAAGAAGCTAATCGTGCAAACAAAAGAAAATATAATCAAGTAACATTATTAACTGGTGAAGAAGGAGAAACAAATGTTCTTCAGATAAATTGCAAATTATTTGCCTTTGATAAGGTGTGTAGACCTTGAGAATAATACATTTTTTAATATTTGAAGTAATCTATATTGAACAGTTTAAATTAAATTTTAATCTATATTGAACAGTTTAAATTAAATTTTAAACTCAAATGAATTGTAATGATACAAATCTCTACAGAATATAAAATTTTAACTGGTATAAAATAATACAAATTTAAATTTTATATTCAGTAGGAATCTACAGTAGGAATTCTTGTATCACTACAGATTATTCCAACTAATATTAATAGATTATTCCAGTGTTGATCGTTAAAAAAATGAATGTTAATCGCTAAAAAAAAAGAAAAAGAAAATCAATATCATTCTTCAAATTTAATTAAATTTTATAAATAATGAATACTCAATATAAATTAGCATTAAATTATACTTATTAATTTAATACTAATTTCATAGTTGCTATATGTTGTAGAGTACGAGCAGTTGGCAAGAAAGGGGGAGAGGTATGTTAAGACTCAATGATCGAGATGAAGAATCTCGTTTAGTCGGTCGTACTGCTGGAACACAACGTTTGATTTTGAATACAAAAGTATGGCCGGGTATGACTGCAGAACGTGCTGGATCTAAATCATTAAGATTAACTGCTATGGATGTTCACGGGGATATTCGAATCTTTATTGTACAAGCAGCACCTAAAGAAGTCGATCAACTGCACAGTCTTTTATTACAGCGACTTAAACGCGCGCAAGAACGCCATCCTAAGAAATTGGCAACAGACCATTGACAGCCATTGACAATTCTGACGAGGCATTAAGCATCAGCTTAATTTGTGCAACATAGAGGTCATTAAGATATGAAAGGAGTTAAATTCTTCGGGAATATTAATAAGACTATTTAGTATGCGCAATAGAATGGCTATGATTTGTGCCTTCCTCCAGAAGTTGCAGCTTTTAGTAGTTGCACCAGTATTTATTAAGAGGAGATTAAGTTGTGGCACTTAATATGTTTGACGCTCTTGTACACATTTAATTTTTTTTTTTTTTTAAGAATATAAAACTTGTTTTATATCCTTTTCAATCGATATATTCCCTTTTTTTATTTTAAATTTAATGTCATTTTAAATAAAAGGGCGTTATCAAAAAAAACAGATTAAAGCACATAATATTAATTCTATATGTTATAACAAATCTTAAAATAAATTACAATTAGTAATTACGATTCTTTAAAAAAATCTCAAGAATTTTAAAATGTTTATATATAGGGTGTTCAGCGTAACATGATTTTTTAGACACTTCCAACAGTGAAAAAAAGAGTTGAAAAATGAATATCATCTATTTTATGCAGACTACAGCATGCGATAAAAGAATTTAAAAAAATTTTTTTTATAAAAAATCAGTCTTGAATTTTTTAAGTAGCATCATACAATTTTTTTCTATATTGTAGGGCTATTTCACTTTCTTTTTTCACTCACTATTTCATTTTTTCTTCAAGACAAATTCAAATCACTATCGAAATATCACTTTTATTGATATTTTATTGATTTTATTGCATAAGTACATAATATGCATATATCATAAATATTCATTAGCAAAGGATATTATTAATACAACATAAATTAATAAAGAAAAGATGTAACTTATGTAAGCAAATATTCAAATTGCTTGCCTCTTTCTGCAACATAAATTTCTACTCGTTTCCAAAAATTACTATGCATAGTAGCTATTATTTTGATCCGAAGTTTTTGATCCGAACAATTTGTAATTATTGTTTCTTAAGAATCTCAAACATTTATTTGATGTTTGATATACAAAACATTTCAGATGTCCCCATGAGAAAAATTCCATAGAGGATAAATCTAGTATGTCAGCTATTGGACTAGTCCATATGTACTTATAACATGATTATGCAAAGATATCCTAAAAATAATTTTAAAATATTCATGCATTATGAGCTGAATTATTTTTTTCTTAACCGTCGGAAGTGTCTAAAAAATCGTGCGGATCGTTACAATGAACACTACGTGCATACGTATATACAGGATGTATCTGAAATAATGCCCACTAATCATAGTGCTATTCCTAATAAAAAATCAAATCAAACCATTTTACATTTTTCGCAATACTTCTTTTAGTTATCCAATGAACAAAATGTCTAAATCGACAACTTTAAGATATCCAAAGTTATCTTTAAGAAGATCCTAAAGTCCTATTTTATCATAATTATATTTTAGAAGAAATCTCCAAATTGGCTTCATTTGCAAAATTTTTTTTACGGAATTAAAGAACGCACGAAAAGAAATCCCGGAAAATAGGATTTCACAAGAAAATCGAAAAAAAATTAAAATCACTTTTTCTGGTATATACAGCTGTTATCTGAGGTTAACATTTGCTCGAATAAAAGTTTTACAATTTGTTGATTGAAAATAAACGAGATTCAGATTACTTGAACGAACAATACTGGGTTTGTGGAATTAAGATTCAAAGCACAGAAAAAAATATTTCTTCTAAAACGAAATGTCCTTTGCAAGGACTTACTTTTTTCCTCTTTTATAGATTCGGAAATTTTTTCCAAAAAAGTATATACATTAAAGTATATACATTAATTCGTGTCTGTAATCCGTGAGATGTAATTTATCCGAGAACGACAAAAAATTTCGAAATTGAAATCTTAAGAAAAATTTTTTTCGTTTTCGGTATAAACTCCACCTCACAGGTATATGTTAATACGTATACTTTAATCCTAGAAAAGGATTTTCGAATTTGTAAAAGAGAAAAAAGTAATTGTTATACGAAAATTAATCGGTAATACAGACGGTTTAGAATCTCTTTAAAAATTCTTTAAGAAATATCCAAAATATACAAAATATTTTACAAAATATTATATACAAGGAACTCTGAAAGATATTTTAAAATTGTCTTATACAGCGCGCGCGCGCACGTGTGATTTTATTCATTTATTCAGCAATTTTTAGAAATTAATATCTCGTTAATTATTATGAAAACTGTAAAATAGTAGAGGACTTTTTGACTCTATTTTTTATTAGGAATAGCACTGTATGATTGTGGACGTTATTTCAGATACACTCTGTATACAGGGTATTCCCGACTTATGAGATCGCCTCTCGTAAGCAGAGCGGACTGAATTGAAAAGTCCTGTACCATTTTGCAATTTTTGCAATACTTTGGAGATATTAATTTTTAAAAATCACTGAATAAACTTGCATCCTTTCAGGTTATCGCGAAGTATATATCTATTGGTCGCGATCGCTTGTTGCTCGGGGAGGAGAAATTGCTTGGTAGGCGCGCCGATTGAGTTATGACTATCAGTCTTCGCGCGAATGACCGCGATCAATGAGCGTATACTTGGTGATAGTCTGCGCGAATACATGCTTATTTGATGATCTTTAATATCTCCTAAAGTAATATAAAAATAGCAAAATAGTAAAGGATTTTTCTACTCAGTTCGCTTTACCTGCTCATGAAAAGTGATCCCATAATTTCCAGTAAACGAGAATGAATTGAAATGAATTGAAATGGATTCAGATTTTCAAAAATATTGATTCACGAATGTTAAAATGAATGCTTTTCGATTCTGAATTCATTTTTATTCATTTATAAGAATTGTATATCTCTATGCCTTTCAATCTAAAAATAAGTTTTCCTGTGCAATTGTGAATACTATTAAATTCAAAATCTTGAATAGGAAGTGCAGTCAATTGCATCCAATTAAATCCAAAAAAGTATTCGCTATTTAAAATACGCATTCGGATAGAAAAAAATTTCAATTCCATTTTAATCCATTCTCGTTTACTGAATTGAAGATCTTGCATATAGTATTGAATTATGCATAATTACAGGCATTAGTTATTCAGAATGGGTAATTTGTTACATCAATTGTATATTTAAATAAATGATTTAAATATGTATAATTTATCATTAAAAAGTATATGAGAACAGTTGGGTATGAGTTATAGTATTTGTAACATATAATATTGCCATTACTTGTATTTTGATTTATATTTAAAAGTTTGTGAAAATGTACAATATAACGGCATAATTATTATTTATATTATAATTATTATAATTATAAGTACATATTTTATTTTACATGTAAATAAAATCCTCATTGTAGTTTTAATTGTTTCCTAATTTTATTCTTTGCGCTACAAGAACAGGTTCTGGCGATTTCGGCTGAGATGCACTAGTGTATACTATATTAGGCTGGGTTTGGAGGGACACTATTTGTCATTGTCATTCTATCTTCATTGTGCATCGTGAAGGATAGTATTCATAGTCAGTTATTATTTTAAAACTGTCTTAAATAATATCTTAAATTGCTAATACGGTTCTCTGATTGATTCATAATATTTTATAACTGTACTTAAGACGGTCTTAAATATAAGATCCGACTATGAATACCGGCCTATGATACAAATAACGTTGATAACGTGCTCCCCGAACGCAGCCTAGACATAATATGTAGGCATTTTTATTCATCTTGGTTTCTCTTGATTGATGGATTATTAGGGGCTTCGCTCAATAAAAGGAACAGAGAATAAGAATTTCAATCTATCAATTGTGTATTCTCCACAATATATGATTTCTAATATGTTGAAATTCTTATTCTCTGTTCCTTTTATTGTACAGAGTCCCTTATAGCATTTGATTTGTTCGATTTGCTTATTTTTTTTTACATTTTTTACTCTTAAAATGAGAGTAATTATTAAGTATATGGTTTCGTTAACGAGGACTAGGATCATTAATTACAAAAGACAAAAAGTAATTAAGTTTAGCTATCACACCTCAAAAATAAAATTAGGCTTATTTGACGCGTTTTTGCATGAAACGAAATAATCTGGCAAAAAATACATCTCTGTCCTGTGATATGAGATATTAAACGTTAGAGTTGATGATTATTGAGATAAAGAAATCTGTCACAGAGACAAAATGAGACTTATAATTATACCGTTCCATATGAGTTTCGACTGGTTTCGATTTTCCACGCGCAAAGTGATTCCATCATGTTTCGGCATAACAAAATAGTATAAAAAGCATAAAGTAACTAGGCAAAAACTGATGTTCAAGTGAAACGATGATTGGTCGATGAATATTACGCTTACGCAAATTATGCATATGATGGCACCCTAAATGCATGATGTATATCCATGGATTTGCTATCGTTATATTTATGAATTAGACACTACTAAATTTTTTACGTTTTTTTAAATTTTAATCGCCAGTCGCTTGAACGTGCCAGAATATTTGTCAAAAACTTGAAGCTTATACAGTGTTTCTATAGAGCTGCAACTTACATGATTTTTCTCTCTCGCACAATTTCGATGAAAAATAGCGACCACTTCAAGTGACTAGACCAAATTCCAATTAGAGGGACACCAGGTGCAACTAGTGCGTTCGGCTGGTCAAATAATGCAATCTTTCAGTATCGCATGTTCTGGGCTAATAGCACAAGTGTACACAAAGTGGTTCTAACAAATTTATTGGGGCCAGCTCTGACCCCTATATAACATGGACTACTGGCAGCAACTTCAAACTGGTAGTTATCCTATGCAATAGAAAGAGAGGTAGATGTACCCAACATTTTTGATGTTAAGCCCCGCTCCATCGACCAAAATACGACAAATTCAAATATACTTTAGGTTGTTTCTACTAAAATATAAGAAACTTATATTTTAGATTTATTTATTCGCAATAAATTTATTTACAGTTTTTCAACATATTAATCTTTAGAATATGATGATTGATTGTAGCATTAAATTATTAAATTGCATATCAATTTAATTTGCAATTACTAGAATAGTTTTAATTGTGTTCATAGTCCGGAAAAACAATTCGGTGCAATTCGAAAAAGACTATAATATGGTATATATATACAAGTACATACCATATATATTATTAATTCATTAAATTATTTAAAGCAATGAAAATCCAGCGTCGGCTGTAATAGACATTTTAAATTTTAGTAGAATTAATTTAGTTGTTACTAAATTTGTAATATATATTGTGCTTTGTGTATTATTATTGTAAATATTTACATAAATATAATATTTATTAAAATATATATTATTAAAATATAATATTTGATAATAAGTCTAATGATAATAAGTATTGAAACATTTAAAGACAAAAAACAGAAATTATTACAGTTTTACTTATTATAGTTTTATTTAAAATAAATAAGAAATAAAATGTGATATGTACAGATTAATATAATAAAAATAAGTTATATAAATTAAAAAAAATTTTATAAATAGAATAAGGCAACAATTAAACATATGTATAAGAAAAATCGAGCACTTTTTTACGTATATTGCTTATCAATTTTATCATGGATTTTATTTATATGGAATATTAAAATGAGAAATTAAGGAATATTTAATACTTTTTAAAGACAGTTAATGTACAATATAATTATCATTCGATATATTAATAATGTATGAAATATAATATTAATACTATATGAAATATAATTATTATATTGTACATTTACTTCATAGCAATAAGAATACATATTAAATCAAATAATTAAATATACTGCAATTAATTCGACACGTGATATAATCTCACAAAAAAATATGTTACATTTAATAATTTTTATATAAATATAAATTTATATCAAATATGTATTGTCTCGCGCGCGCGCACACACACGCACACACGCACACACATACACACACGCGCGCACACACACACGCACACACACACGCACACACACACGCACGCGCGCACGCACGCACACACACACACACACAC
>NW_012130152.1:217261-241238 GCF_000143395.1 Atta cephalotes
CACACACACACACACACACACACACACACACACACACGACACGACACGACACGACACACACACACACACACACACACACACACACACACACACACACACACACACACACACACACACACAGGGTGCGTCACCAAATCCGGATAAATCGAACAATTTCTTTAAACAAAATGTTTTTAATAAAATTAAATATTACAAAAAAATCCTTTTACACTTGTGGAATCCCTGTAGAGCACAATTATTCGATATATCCCTCATTAGCTTGAATAATGGCTTCTATTCTCAGTCTGAACCGTTCGCACGCACGGTGTAATATAGCGCTGTTCATATCGACGAATGCTTCAATAGCGATCCTTAATCACATTGAGATGCTGAGACTTGTTTGTCCTTTCAACTACGCTCCATATGTAGTGGTCCAAGGAATTTAAATCTGTTGGGAGGCCAGAATGGGAGTCGAGGCGAGCAACTCGACTTGTCTTGGCAATCTCAGAGAGCATCTATCGTATCTTTAATGTGTACGATTTATATCGAGGGTCCTCCTCAGTAATTCAATGCATTGTTGGCTCGCTTACACCAACAATCGATGTTAATTTTCGCAACGATTGCCCTGGGTCATTCGAAATCACCGCTTGAACTCTTTCAACGATTCCGAGGGTCCTCGCGGTACGTTCTTTCGAACGATGACTCTTCCTCGCTGGCATATTGGAGTCTTCGTTGGACTGTTCTAAAACCATATATTTTATCATAATGTTATAAACGTTATAAACGTTGGATATCCAAACAACCGAATTATTTCCGTTGCTGAGCGTTCAGCGCGAAGGCCTTCGATCGCGGCTCTTCAATTATATTCTGCACTTGATTTCAACATCGCGGCCATTTTGAGAATATGATTGTTTACTAGAAGCATAAGGCTTCCTTGCCAACAACAACTTCTGGAGGCGCTATATAGCGGAAAATTAAATTGAAATTTGTCCGGATTTTGATGACGCCCCCTATATGTATATATGTCCAAAGTAGATATTGTCTATTTAACGTAATTAATTGGTCATTCTTAACGAATCTGACGTCCCATCTTCGTAAACATTTGTCACAGCCACATAACGTCATATTATTAACCATCATATTATTAACATCGAAAATACGTCATTATAAATGTTTGTGGAACTTTACTGCTATGCGAGTCAAAATTATAAATAACGTATTATTATTGGGCGTATATTAATTAGGTGTATATTTCTTAATGCTTATAATAATTTGCATGTACATATTTAATATATAGTACGTCTAAAATCAACTTTGATATATCTGAGCACGTCTATCAGTAAGATATTATAAACGTGAATATCCGCCATTTTTACTCCTTTTCCTACTCCTTGCTCTGTTCCTATTCCATCGCTGAGTTGAAAAGATTGTCGTTGTTATGGTTGTTATAGGTTATAGCTTGATCTTACACCTATGAGAATGCTCAAATGCAGTGGAACTGCACTCTGATTGAGGCGCCTGGATTCTCTGTCTTTGTGAATACAAAAGGTTTGTTCGCGTCGCATGCTCCAATATGCTCCTGCCATAGTTCCTACTCTAATGAGGGCATTGAGTGAGAAAAAGCTATGATAGGAGCATGCGATGCGAACAAACCTAAAGACATTTTTTGAAAAACTCTGGGATTATGTTGTAATCATTACACTGTATAGTAATTTTTAAGCAGAGTCTCTGTCCCCCCCCCCCCCCAAGGAGACTTATGCTGGATCATTGGATTCTTTTTACGCATGATACTATAATCCAATCATAGGATCGGAAATCCATACAGGGAAACTGGAAGAAGAAGAAAGTTATAGTTTCTAAACTGTTGGAAACCTTGGAAACCTTGTAGCTTCGTATTTATGTATTTTCGCACTTCAAAATTTTAAAACTAAGAGACGAAAAGAAGAGACGAAAAAAAACTGAAATATTATATATTAATAAAGGTAAACAAATTTATAAAATGTTGTGTTGCGTAAACTGTATCAATAGACCAGAAAAAGGTATTTGGTATACTATAGTATTTTTCTAGAATTTTGTATACATTTCTTTTCAAGAATAAAGACCTTGGGATTTGATTGTGGGTGCGTTCGGGGAGACACTATTCGCACTATGGACGCAAACGCTACCAATGCTGTTCTTGGAGCCAATAGCGCGACAGCGTTAGCAAGCTCCATGAACGATCCTAGCGTAGCGTTGATAGTGTTTAACCAGAGAGATATATTCGTCGAGATTAAGTTAATATAGGATATTTTGTTTTCAATCACCAACTAAACTTTTCCCTATAATTAAAATTTTTAAGATTTTGTAAAGTATTTGTAAATTTTTAATTTATTTTCTCGTAGTGAATAACAGAACGCAATCTCAATTGCAATCTCTATGATAGCCGAAGTGAACAATGTAGAAACTAGATCAAAAAATTAATAGTTACACTAAGTAAATTAATCAGATAAAAGGAAGAATCCTTGAGCATCCATTATCGATTTCAGAAGAAAAAGCATATCTACATCTAATAAGGATCTTAAGTACTTGCCGCGCACTTATATTTCAATAGTAACTTTTTTCCGTACATGGGAATTAAAAATTGCCAGTAACAAGATACCTCTGTCTTTCACATTTATAATTAAATCAAATACACAAGTTGCACTTCGCAGAAACTTTGAAAAGTTAAAGATGATACACAAGATTTACGTTCACTCCAGCCTAGTGGCAAGCCATCAGCAGAGATTAAAATTGAGATTCATTATGAGATAAAATTTAAAATTCACACATTACTTTACTCTACGAAATTCTAAGAGAGAAAAGTTTGGTGAAAACAGAATCCCCTTAAACATTAACCTAACTTTGACGAACGTTAAAAGCTACTAACGCTAGAGTCTAGCTACGCTAGAGTCGTTCACGGATTTATAAACGCTAACGCTACCACTACACTACCTCGGAAGAAATAGCGTTAATAGCGCGTAGTTGTGACATAACACGCTAATGATGTCATGTTTGTTAGCGCTATCTGCAGTTCCGCGAACACTTTGTAGCGTTAAATAACGCGAATAGCGTCTCCCCGAACGCATCCTGTACATTTTGAAAGGAGGTGAAAATGACAAAGTAAACAATGATTACTAATTAAATTATTGACTAATTAAATTATGAATATTCTAGTAAATTTGTTCACTTTTGTAATTTTCACCTTATTTCAAGATACATCAACTTCCTGGTGCTATTTTATAAAATACTGAAAAACAACGTGAGTGTAATTATTGATATTAATTTTGATACTAGTCTCTACACATGTATATGGCACTACACACTTTTCATGCATTTCCATTGTTTAGCATCAATTTTTGATCATATATCCTACTTTGACGCTAAAAATGAGCATCAAGCATCAGCATGAAAAAGCACCTTTATTTACGTTATGATGAATGATTTATATAAATTCATAAAATTATTAATATTATCGTCATCAAGTACGATGATGAATTAATATATCTGATAAAATATAGAAAAAGAACGAATATTAAAAGTTAAAATTACATTTAAAAGATTGTGCGAAAAATATCCAATAAAACAGTTCAAAATCAAATAACAAAAAGTACAGGGTATCATGGAACAAAGAATGAATTCCGATCAGAATTATTCGTTTTCCTCAAAAAATACAATAGAAATCTAAGGAATAATTGAATAATTCCGATCGGAATCCATTCCGATTTTGTTTCATGATAGTAGTGCTCAGGCAGAACTATTCTGTAATTCTTAACGCAAGTTTCGTTATCGTTGCGCAACTTTTTTACCATGATAATAATATTATGACAAATTAATATATACCACCAGTGTTTCCAGTCGAAATCATCGATTTTGCTTGGCAAATTTTTATTTTGTCAAGAATGTTTTTTATAAGAATTCTTGTTTTTTTCTGACCTGTAAACTAGGATGAAGCTAAGGAACATCTTTGTAATGTTGGATGATTGACACCATGGTTGATGCACTATTTGTACTGAATTAGAATTATATTAATACCATTGAGAATGATTTGAAGTAAATCGAAATGTGTACGAATTTTATATCAACCGGATTTTATATTTTCATACTTATATATTAAAAATGGATATATAAACATTTCCATTATTATACTTGCGCTGACTCCTACTTCCCCTTATGTTCTAGTTTTTATATTTTTAAATTATTTATGAAAATTAGAAAAAGAATAAATTTTCCTACTATCCCAGACAGCATATAGTATTTATAAAATATTTTCAAAATATTTATAAATATTTATAAGACTTATTTTAAATATTTTGTAAATATTTTTGTGATTTTATATTGCATAGATCATAATCGTTTATTGTAAATTTTATAAAATATTTATTGTAAATTTTATAGTAAATCCTATGGAAATACTTAATAAAACAGAATTATAAACAAAAATATTCATTTATATACTTATCATAAATATTACATTAAATGTTTAATTTTTTAAAATAATATTTCGCGAATAAAGCTTTATATAAAATATTTATATAACATTTCAAAAAATGAATAATAATAAATATTTATCATAAATAAATTCTGTGCTGTCTGGGATATTATAAAGAGTAGGTATCCCAGAATAACCGTCAAATATTTCGTGCGCATTCTGAAAAAATTTTCTATGAGAAAAAATAAGCAATTTTTGCTATTTTTCTGTAAAGTTGATAGTATTTGAGTACAAAATTATTGAAAACAAATACTCGGAGATTTTTAATAATTGGTATTTTGTTAATTATTGAGAAAATTGCAAAATGGTAGAGGACTTTTCGACTCAGTTTAGTTTGCTCTATTTGCGCACGAAATATTTGGCGATCAATCTGGAATACCCTGTATAAGCATTATGATGTGTATAGAAAAATTATATGTCTTTTCTTATAATTAATGATAAAATCAAAATAACTTAAGGCCATTGTACGTAAAAATCGTAATCATAATCATAAGATCATAAAAAATTATACATTGATTGACTATTGCGTCGGAGCCAATTATTGCCGCGTCTTCTAAACAAAAATAACACAAGTCATAAACGTCATAACCTTAATTATAACCATAATTATAGTTGCAAATTTTCGTCCCGTCAAAAGATTGCGATTAACACGCTTTATCCTTATGACCAATTAACGGGAAGATATAATCACAAGATTTATTACTTACCTCGTTGCCAATCAATTTATCGCTTTTTAGAGTTTTATGTTAAGATCAAAATTTTTATATGCAAATTTTTATATGGCTTTTAAATCTTTTAGAACGAAAAAGAGATAAGTATTATGAAGAAATATAAGGTTTATATTAACCAATAATATGAGCAAATAATTCTAATATTTAACTAAAATGAAGAGAGACATCAATATTTGTTTCATCAATATTTCAAGAATATGACGTCTGAGCTGAATTAGTTTAAAATCATAAAAAATTCACATAAAAGGCTACAAGTTGCATAGGATGATAGTCGTTGACAATAAAAATTTATAGAAATCAAATAAATATACAAACGTTTCGATTCTTATTGTATACATCCATAATTATTAGTACCAAATTATTCAGATTTATAGAATGTTGTTTATTTCAATACTTAATTCATATGTAAGAACTAAACTATGACTTAAGTATTGAAATAAACAACATGTTATAGACTTAATTTGATATCGCAATGAAGCGCCTTTTTGTTCATCAAGCTATATCATCTATAAAGATTGTAATTGTTAGATAATGTGAAGATTGTAATACTGGTAAAATTGCTGAATTGTGAACGAATTTTGTGAACGACTGAAGATGACCCGATAAGGATCGAAACGTTTGTATATTTATTTGATTTCTATGAATTTTTATTGTTATCATCCTGTGCGACTTGTAGCCTTTTATGCGAATTTTTTAATTATTTGAGTCTTAGTTTATATTATTATTATTTAAAATCATACTTTAATTTATTCGTGATTCATTCTATACATTCAAAAAAACATAAAAAAATATAGAAGGAGGGAGAAAGAAGAGAATAAAATAAAAATAGAAAGAGAGGACGAGAAAGATAGGGAGAAAGGGGGGGGAGGAGAGAGAGAGAGAGAGACATTCTTGAATATATCTAACTTGATAGAAATCATTATTAAATTAGACATAATATTTAAAATGTTTATAAATAAATGAGGTATAAAGTTTAATGGAAAACATGCCTCTCATTCGAAGTTATGATTAATGCGGAGTATCCGTACACAGGGCCGCATAATCTTTCCATATAAAACAAAAACGTAGATGTCGATCGTATAAATAGAACCGTTCGTCTGTACGGAGATGCGGTCCTATATAGAAGGAGTTATTTTTGAGAGTCATATCGTGACTCGTTACAGTTCTGCGTTCAGTTCTATAAGGTTTCGGTCGCGGCAAGCAGTGCAAATGATTTCACGCATTATATACAGAACAAAGAAACCAAGGCATAATTAATTTAATACGTGAGCAAAAGTTATTGATTATGCCATTAATTTATTTTGTTATATTCGCGTTGCTATTCTTTTCCCACTAGATAAAAGGTTTATTTTTTCTAATTAAGCTGATCAGAGAATCGACATATTCGCGTGTGCGTATGCTGTTGAGCTCTTCCTTTCAATATTTAATAAATTTTCCAAAGCTGATATGATAATGAGAAAACATGCTCACATATTACGCATATGCGTACGGATGTGTTTTATTCCCATAAATATGTCAGCTTTTGTAAATTTATTATACTAGTCAACAAAAAAATGTATAAGATCGAAGGTAATTAATTCCCGTAATTCTTTGAGCAATGAATATATATACTTTTTTATCAAATTGTTCTATTTCGTTTTGAAATATTTAATTTACAGTTAAAATTGCAAGAAAGACTTTTATAAATGTATTTTGGTATATTATATTTTCGATATGTGATATATTGGAGAAATTTTATTGAAATAAAAATTAAATATGTTAAAATTTTTAATTCTTGAAAGGTATTTATTATATCAATAATTATATGGTTAAAAGAAAAGAATTCTTATTATAATTTACACATGTTATTAAGAATGTATTAAAAAATTATTTTTTAAATCATATTATTTAAATTTAAGATTTTTTGAAATCGCTGAATATTAATTTAATATTAAAATTGATAAATTCAAAATATTCAATAATTCAAAATTCGGAATAAATATTTTTGGAATATTTAGATGTATAGGAATTTTTTTATGTAAATTTATTTAAATTAAATTTATCAATCTAACATCATATTTGTATTTAAAAAAATTAAAAAAACTTTGTATGCTGGAAAATTTAAATTTAAATAATATAATTTAAAAAAATGTTTGGTACATATATCTTAGTAAACATCAATTAATCAGTAATACAATATAAATGCAACATAATATATGTATTATTAGGTGTGGGAAAAAGTTCGTGGCGTTTTTTTTAATGCCATCTAACGGGAAAAACGCCACGAACTTTTTCCTATACCTAATATATTATTAAGTGGGAAATTATAACATTATTTATATTACTGTTAATTGGTGTTTACTGGGATTAACCTTAATAATCCGGGAAAAAATGTTTTATATACAATTATATATAATTATATAATAAAATTATAAAAAGTTATATATTATACAATTATATGAAAAGTTGATATATTTTATATACAATTATATATAATTATATACCCTAATAGCAAAATGTTAGCAATTTGGAGTCAAATTGGCAACAAATTCGATCAAATTTTGCCTACAAAATCATATAGTCTTCTTATATTCTCTTCATAATGCTATTAACCTTGCTGCAAATGCTGAAATTTGTATCACTCATGCTTCACATATGAAATGCTACGCTGTTTATATTCTTTCCCATTTGATTCTTATTTACGAGATAATGCATCTCCGCCGTCCTTTGTCAGCGGAGATGCACAATGCTCGCGGGTGAATGATTTCAATAACATTTTGTTAGCAATAAACTACAATAATGCTTAAGATGGAATAATTAATCATTCCTTGCTGTTATTATTGTCATCTTACTAACAACATAACGTACCCAGACGTCACAATATTTACAAAATATTTAAAAGGCTTATTTTAAATATTTTGTAAATATTTTTGTGGTCTTAGATTGCATAGTTCATAAACATTTATTATAAATGTAATATTTATTGTAAGTCTTGTAGTAAATGTTAGAAATACTTAGATAATTCATATAAAAAGATAATTCAAATAAAAAATATTTAATGGAAATATTTATCATAAATATTATATTAAATATTTATCTTTTAATAATATTTCGAATAAAGCTTTATATAAAATATGCATAAAATATTTATATAAAAAAATGAATAATAAATATTTATTATAAATATTCTGTGCTGTCTGGGTACCACTATTGCTATCATTTGTTTTTGAAATTTTGTCAACTGATTGCATACATAATTTCATTAATCATTCATATTGTTATATTTATAACGTATCCTATTTTGATGCCAGTAAATGTATGCCAAATATAAAACAATTTATACAATCATCAATTTGCTCAATATGCACTTCGATGTCTCCGATAGCAAAACCTGCGGAGACAGATTTTGAACAGAGCCTGCTACCAACTTTTGATTGCAGAAAGACAACAAAGTTTATACTATCAGACATTGTCAGCAAACTGTTGTCAAAAATACGACAAAGAGTTTGGTCAACGCTATAAACGCTTTGAAGTATTTTTTAATTGGTCAGTTTGTAAAATTTTTTCTCCTAATTGATCCATCAAAGCATTTGTAGCGAGACTTAACCACAGCCCTGCTGACATGCTATGCCAACAAATTGGTGACAGAAACTGAACAGAGGCTGCTGCATAACCTGATAGCAGATTGACGAACAGAAATCGAATAGAGCCTATTGATATAAATCTGACGGCAAATTGGCAGCAAAAACCGAACAAGAGCTATCATTTTCATACGGCATCGCACGAGATGGATTTGCTTTTCGTAAGAAAAAATTGTCCAGGAGCCTTATAAGAATTGGCATATGTAAATCGAAGGCAAAGATTCCCTCTTTCGGAGTGTGTTTTCTGAATCTCCAAATATTTTTTGATTATTTTATCTCATATGTATTTTTGAAATGTGAAATTAATCAATATAATATTTTAGCAATAAATATATATTGATTGTTTCCAGTTTAATTTTCACCAGTATAAATATATAAGTATATAAATATATAACTATGTATAATTATACATATATACAATTATGTATAATTATATATATATATATATATATATATATATATATATATATAATACTATTATATATATGTATATACTTAAAATTTTTAAATTAAAAACGTAGGTCGATTTAAATGAAAATGACAGATCTTGCTCGGTTTCTGTTCGCAATCTGCTGTCAGATTATGTCAGTAGATTCTGCTTGGTTTTTATCACAGTTTTAAAACGTGTCAGGAGATTTTGTCAATAAATCCATAGCCAAATGCGAACAGATAGTTATGATTTTGTAGTTAAAATCTGATGGAATTTCCTGCCAATTTGTGCACAAATTACTAACATTTTGTTATCAGGATACTAAATCGCGCTCTATATATATATATATATATATGGCAATAAAGTATGGTAATAAAATTCGATGATATGAAAAATAAACATCACTTAATTAATATTCCTGATAGCAAAATGTTAACAATTTGGTCAAATTGGCAGCAAATTAGATCAGATTTTGATTATAAAACCATAGTCATCTGTGTCCGCATTTGATTATAAATTTTTAATCCCCTGTGTAATGGGATACATACATATTGTAGCGTTGTTTATTTGAAAAAGAAATCCTTCTTTAAATTCCAAGAAATCCTTCTTTAAACGCTATTCTACGCCCCACGAAATACCATGTACGAAAAACCAAGAATTTTTGAGACAAACAAATCTCACTCTTTTTCCCTAAAAATTTTTTTTCCGTTGATTAAGGAAAAATTTTGCATTCTAAAATCATTAAAAATAGCTATTTACCCATTTTACATTTAAATAAAATGAATTCGATAAACCTATTTTACATTTTGCATTTTAAATATACTTTTATAAAGCATATTTTATAATTAGTATTTTAAATAGAATTCGAGAGACATTTTACCCAGCTCTGGCAAGTCGGCGCCTATGGTAGCAAACTCTATTCAAAATCTATCTATCGCAGGCTTTGCTATCAGGATATAAAATATGTCCATATATATATTTTTCCCAGATATCTATAGGAGACACAAGACCTTATATTAATTATACCTTATATTAATTGTGAATACTTTTTAATTATAATCAACAGTAAATTCCTCTTAAGAACTAAGGCTAGTATATTTGTAGTCAATTTTTATATTTAAGACCATTTTAAATATATCTTTAAGATGCTATAAATCAATCATATTTTGGAAAATAACTCAAATAGCACAGGATATTTGTGAGAAATATTCGTAAATTTTATTTCTATTTATTTTTTTAAATATTATATAAATATTTTAATACAATCAAATAATGCCGATTAGAGTCACAGGATGCCAATGTGAAGTTTAGTTTATTTAAAATAACATAATTTTTTTTAATCGCAAACGTTCGATCCAATTTCGGATTCTTCGGATTCTCAATGCTCATATAAATTAGTTAACAGAAATTAACATAAATATTAACAGAAATTAGTTAGCTAATGATGTAACGCAATGTCATTGCACTTTCTGGTACACTATATAATAATTTATCGAATCGTTATATAAAACATAAGCAAAATTTTTTCGTATCTTACATGATCATCGAAATTTATTAAGCTGTTAATGCTTCGAACATCGAGTCTTATTTGATGAGACAACAAGAAAAGACACACAATACAAACATTTAAATTATAGAAAACAGAGGGAGGCCGTCATTTAAATATACTATCATGCTTTATCCAAAATAACTCAATATTGTTCTGTAAATCCATTAGTTTGATGTTTGATAAAAATCGTTTCTAAGATGAATCTTTTATTCAATATTTTTTTTCTCATCTAAGATGTGTATATTGTCCTAATCAAATTCATGAAAATATTCGATGTTCCTTAATAACCAAATGCTGTGTGGTATTCAGTTGTGGTTTCTATGTTCACTAATGCAAGATTTTAATATTCTGTCTGCCTAGCTCACATATATGGCATCACAGTCATTACAATTAATTTTATACATAACGTTCGAATGTGCCATCAGGGGAAACATTTCTTATGGACCTTTATGAAGCTACACAATTTATTGATTTCCTTGCAAGCCGTGCGGACATGTTACTATTTTTTAAGAAATTTTTCATTTTTTCTGAGATACCCGCTACATATATGGGACTATGAAATAAATTCTTTTATTATTCTGTCTGGGATTGTAGCTTGAATTTCGTCGTTTCCAAATATCAAATTTTTTGTGTAATCTTTTGTTGATAACGGAAAAAAATTAATTTTAGCGAATAGCCATTTTGCAATAAAATTTTGATGATCAAAATTCTTGATATGGAATGAGGGATGTGATAGACAAAGAATCCTCAATCAAGCCTATAATGATTTCAATTTTTTCTGACACAAGAGAAGTTGTGAGAAATAATCAAGGTACCAGATAACAGTTTCTGACCAGTCATACCATAAGTAATGTTCGTTTATTTTTCTTTTTTATCAATCTAAAATTCTTACATCTAGGAAATTAAGTCATCACCACTCTCTTCCAACGTGAATTTTAATTGTGGATGGTAATTATTAAATATTTCAACAAGTTCATTGATGCTTTATCTGTCAATTGCGAGAGCAATGTTGTCAACATACTACACATAAAATTGTAAATCAATTGTCAATTTATTAAAAGCAGTTCCAAGTCTTGTAAAAGTAACTATGTCCGCGACTATTGAAAATAAAGGTGATCTCACTGGAATTCCAAATATCTGTAAAACTTGTCATTAAATGTAAAAAAATGTGGAATTCAAAATTATTTTTATTGCATCAATGAACTCTGCTTTAGACAAACATGTATTGTCCTGGATAAGTTGTCATCTAGTATTAATACCGTTCTATTATTAATCATCAAATTTACCGGCACGTTCATGAATAGAGAAACTATATCCAGTAAGTAAGGCTCATCACTATCTAAGATTTTTGTATTACAAATGTTCTTAATTAAATGAAATCGTTTCGAACTGTGTTATTAGATGGCTATAAGCTATTAATCAGGATATGCAAAAATTTCGTTATGTAAAGCTCATTCTCTATTGACGATATAAATGATGCATAATGGTGAGCCCTTTTTATGAATTTTAGGGACATCATACTCATGTGATAGTAGTATTGGATTAAGCGAATTTAGAATTTGCAGAATTTGTAATCTGTTAGTCTCATTTCCAAATCCTTTTCAATATCTTCTTCAAATTTGTGATAATTCTATTTACCAGGTTTCGTGATACCCGTGTGTATATATCAGTGTCGCTGAACATTGTTTCCATTCTATAATATTAATACCCCGGAAAAAAATGTTTTATAATTATATAAAATTATATAAGAATATATGTAATTTTATATAAGTGTTTATAAATGAACATATTTTATATATAATTGTATTTATTTATATATAATTTATATATAATTTATATATAATTTTACATAAATAAAATAATTTTACAAAAATAAAATTATACGTGGGTCGTTTAATAAGTTTGGTAAATTTCCATGAAATGACGCTACAATCCATTTGATGATGCGACATCTTGAAAGATCCACTCTTCGAACCCCTTCAGGCCAAATTTCAGCCAGAAAGGACACATAGTTCACGTTTGGTAGTCATTTGAAGTAGGCTGTCTCAAAGTCTGCAAAATACTCATTGACTTCCTCATTTGACGAGAATTTCTTCCCACCGAGCCAAGTTTTTAAGTTTGGGAAGAGAAAGAAGTCACACGGGATTTGGCCCAAATCCGGCAAATAAGGTGGATGAGGAATCAATTTATAGCCGAATTCGTAGTTTTGTCATTGCAACGGTCGACTTGTGGGACGGTGCGTTGTCTTGATGGAAGAGCACTTTATTGCGCGCCAATCTCGCTTCAAATGACTACCAAATGTGAACTATGCATCCTTTCTGGCTGAAATTTGGCCTGAAGAGATTCGAAGAGTGGATCTTTCGAGATGTCGCGTCATCAAATGGATTGTAGCGTCATTTCACGGAAATTTACCAAACTTATCAAACGATCCACATATAAAATTATATAGAAAGTGTTTCATTTTAAGTGATATATGGTCAATTATCTCGCGAATCGATGATTTTATTGAAAAATTTTTCGAACGAAAATTGCATGGCTTGAAAGGGGACACATTATGAAAATGTGGACTTGACCTTGAGTGACCTTGTCAAAATCAGGTCAATATCATTAATGTTTTCTTAAATGAAAACCCTTATTTTACATATTGTTGTAGCTTATCTCAAGAGCTTTCCAAAACACTATAATAAAGTTATTTTTCGTTAAGTACTTGTTAAATTATAAGACAAGACCAATCACTGATCCGACTGATTAATGCCCATTTCCACAAATTTCCCATTTCAACTCGGTTGAACCGAGTTAAAGTTAATCTACGTTGATGGAAATGGGCATAAGGCAAGATTGGGACTGATCCGACCAACTAAGACCGATCATTGATCTGGCCGATTAAGGCAAGACCGATCACTGATCTAATCAACTAAAGATCATTAACATCATCTTCAGCATTTATTTGCTTGCGGTTTTGTTTATGAATTCTTTTACGTAATAAAATTCTTCTTATCTGCATCTGGATGTCATTTAAATGGATATCAATTACGATACAATTTTTTTGCTCTACAATTTCGTCCAGCTTCACCAAGCACAAGAATAATATCAATGATTTCATTTGAACTGTAAGCGGTCATTTTGAAAAAACTTTGAAAAAATCCACTAATGTAAAAAAATTAAAAGAAAAAGATATATGAAAAAAAAGAGGAAAATTAAATCGTTCAATTGAGAAGGATTGGACTAAATGAGTGCGCGTGAGCGTGTCAAGCAGTGTGGATAGATCACGGAGACGCGCATAAGAATCCCGCTCACATGCGCTTGCGTACATGATATATATATAATAATAACGTCGGCAGCGTTAATTTTCTACTGTAACTTTCAAGCTCCATAACTCGGAAAGTACTCAATGAAACATAACTTTATTATATAGGGTGCGTCACCAAAATCCAGACAAATTTCAATTTAAATTTTTTGCTATATTGGGCCTTCTCCAGAGGAGAAAATATTAATATGATTAAAATATAATAATTAAAAAGAAAGAGAGAAGAGAGGAAAGTTATTTTCGAAATTCCATTTTTATAGTAGTATAATTAAATTAACAAATATGTATCCAGGAAACAATATTTTATATATATAGACACATTTTATGATTTTATATTACTCAACAAAAAATAGGAAGCACTTTCGAACGCGGTCAAAGTTCGCATTATACAGAACACTGTAACTCGGTGAAACATTGCAGACAAAAAATAAAAAAAACATTCAGAAGCTTGAAATCTCTACTTTTGAAATCGATAATTGATATTTCAATCTAATTGATCCTTTATGGAGCTATATAGATACAAATGGATACGTGTCAAATCTGAAAATTTTTTACGAAGGTATATGGCGTGAAGTAAAATTTACACATAAATGCAGTTTAGTCGAAAGAATGAATCTTTACTTTTTTTTGCTTTTTATTTTCAATTTGCTTTTTTATTAAATGTTGTACCATTGAGTTATTGAATGTTGAAGCAAAAATGATCACTTTTGCTTCAATGTTGAACAAAAAAGCAAATTACAAATAAATACTTGTAAGGTAATAGGTAAATATATGTAAAGTTTTTACATATAAAAATAATTTGAAACATTCGAAAGTTAGCATTAAGCTTTAAAACGCTTATTTCAAACATCGCTTCGTAATCATTTTTCGCAGAGATATGTAAATCTTGATTTTGACCTTCTTAAGGATAATTCTAAATAATTTTTTAATTTCAAGATAAAATAACTTCATTAAAAATGGTCGTAAAAGATTTTTAAAAAAGCATTTTAAAAGTTAAAATCTCTACTCTTCGGTCGGTAATTGATATTTCAATCTGATTGAAGCTCCTTTGCGGAGCTATATGGACACAAATGGATACCCATCAAATCTTGTCCCAAAAATTTTGTATAAATTTTACATAGGTCTATAGCATGAGTAAAAATCACACAAAAATGCGGTTTACAGCAGTCGAAAAAGTGAATTTTTACCTTCAATTTGCTTTTTCATTAAGTGTATTTTTCATCGATTTTTTTTTCACCGAGTTATTGAACGTTGAAGCAAAAGTGATCATTTTTATGAAGTGCATAGACTGCATGAACGCATCAAACGTATAAACTGCCTCAAGTCAAAATCATAGTAGAAATATAATATAAGGGTATTCTCATCCCATGGACGAATTTAGAACTCTACTGCGCATCAGCTTGATGATGTCACATTCGTGCAGACTCGGTACTTTTCGGAGTGTTTCGCTTCAATATAATATAGCTGCCATAAACGTGACTACTTGATATTGGATGCTTTCCATTTGATAACACAAGTCGATACAAATATTGTTCTATCTTTGTCACTTTCTGAATGTCAAGAAGGATAGAACGACTTGTGTCGAATTGTGTGATTATTATGAGATTGTTGTGAATATTTGATAGTGAGTCAGATTAGTGAGTTTGATTAGTGTTCTATGTTTTTCTATTTACGTAACCTTTCTCTCAAAATTCCTCAAAATTTTCCTCCATTATCAAATATAAAACTCTCCCCAAAAAGTTTTATACTTAATAAATATAACATTTTTACACTTAATACAATATATTACATACAATTGTATGTGCAAAGTGTTTTATTTTTTAAACATTTACGTGAAAATATGAAGATTGAGATTTTTTACATAAAAACTCTTTAAAATATTGACTTTAAAATATCACATTTTGTGTTGAAAATTTTGTCCTTTAATATTTTTGAATATAAATACTCAAAATTTCGTATTATCTATTTGTAAATAACAACAAAAATGAACTTTCATCTCAAAATATGCACTTAATCTCGCTAATAAAAAATAATTTTTAATTAAAAAATAATATTAAATTGCGCATAATTCATTAATGTTATTGTGCTAATGTTGTTAGACAATTCAAATTTGCCGCTTAGTGATGACGCAGTCATCAAGCAAACTGCAATTCTCATTAGCATGCGCATATGCGCAAGAGAATACCTTTATATTTCTACTATGGTCAAAATAGAAGCAGTCAATGCACTGGAAAGAGTATTAAGAATTTAGAACGGATAGTATAATCTAAGAAATTCTCAAGGCTACCCACGGAATAAAAAGAAAGAGACCAAACTCGAAGATAAAAATGGGCTCAAAACACGGTGTCGGAAAACTTATGAAAAATCGAGACGATGCGATTGTAGTGTCGTTACAGAAAAAGTTGGAAGTATGTATCACATGATAACGCGTATATATATGCACGTTTTATTTTTAATACAGAAATTCCAATTTATACAAAATTTAATTTTATTTGATTAAATATTGGATATGGGAAAAAGTTTGTGGCGTTTTTCCCGTTAGATGGCATTAAATGCTCAGCAGTCGGCAACTACTAATCGCATCGGCAACACTAGACGTGCGTTTAAAAACTGACATTTTAATCTTTGTTTTGAGCCAAAAAAGATTGAAATCGATAAAGTGGATCAAAAGTTATTTTTTTTTGAAAATGAAAATAAATAAGGAAAAAATTCGCTACATTTTGCAGTATCACTACGATAAAGGCAAGAATGCTACACAGGCTTGTGAAAAAAATTTGCGCTATTTACGGTGAAGATACTCTATTAGGTGTACAACTTTGCTTCCGCTGTTTTTTTTCCGAAATTCGAGGCTTTATTGTAAAAAACTGGTTATATATTTATGATTCAAAGTATTGTCCATCGCTGGCCACTACTTTCTCCTATTTTTCGGGTAGCGTACGAATCCCACGTCGAAAAAACTGGTCATCTTTTGAGGCTATCCACGAATCGATCCAATTTTTTACTTCTTCATAAGACCGGAAGTGCTGGTCAGCCAAGTCGTGTGCCATTGATCGAAACAAGTGATAGTCAGAGAGAGCAACGTCTGGAGAATACGGCGGGTGGGGTAGGACTTCCCATTTCAACGTTTCCAAGTATGTCTTGACCACTTTCGCAACATGGGGTTGAGCATTGTCATGCAAAATCACTTTATCGTGTCTCTCGTTGTATTGCGGCCGTTTGTCTTTCAATGCTCGGCATCAATTGCGTTTGATATCGATCGCCTGTGATTGTTTCAGTCGGTTTTAACAGTTCATAATACACTACGCCGAGCTGGTCCCACCAAATACAGAGCATGACCTTGGAGCCGTGAATATTCGGTTTGGCCGTCGATGTGGAAGCATGGCCGGGAACTCCCCATGATTTTCTGCGCTTGGGATTATCGTAATGAACCCATTTTTCGTCCCCAGTCACAATGCGATGCAGAAATCGCTTCCGTCTTTGCCTTTCAAGCAGCTGTTCACATGTAAACAAACGCCGTTCAACATCTCTCGGCTTCAATTCGTACGGCACCCAATTTCCTTGCTTCTGAATCATTCCCATGGCTTTGAGGCGTTTTGAAATGGCTTGAGTCACTCCCAATGATCGTGCCAATTCTTCTTGATTTTGACACGAGTCTTGCTCAAGTAATGCCTCCAATTCTGCATCTTCGAAAACCTTCTCTCTTCCACCGCTATGCCGGTCTTCGACATCATCGTTCTTGAAGTGTTGAAACCACTCACGACACATTCTTTCACTAATAGCGGCCTCACCATAAGTATTTGAGAGCATTCGATGAGCCTTAGCCGCAGATTTCTTCATATTGAAGCAAAAAAATTAAAACCTCCCGCAAATGACGAGAATTTGGCTCGTAAACTGACATTTTCAATCGAGAATAACTTTATGATGCAGACACAAATCGACTAATGTTTCTATGGTTATGTTGACAGATGCCAGAAGTTTATTGTATGACGTCTATGATCTATTTATTTTGACCACCACTTATCGCTAAAGCCATCTATAGGAAAACGGCAGAAGCAAAGTTATACACCTAATATTATATTATAGTAATATTAATAAAATATATATTGTTACATAGCTGAAATAACTGTTATATAACTGTTACATTATTTTGATTTGTACAGTAAAGTAACGGCAACATAATCTCAATGTAACATATTTGTATAAAAGATGTTATATCGAAGGTAGATAATCGTTATATTATATATTATATAACATTTATAAGATCTATATATTATTGTTATATTCAAATTATATAACAGCTACGCTCAGCATTTGTAATTAAAATAACAGATTTAATACTTAGAAAACATGCATTCTATACAGAGTACACAGTTTTTGATAGAATGAAATTTCTTATTCCCTGTTCCTATTGCCTGTATTTTTCAAGTAAGCAGCGATCACCAGATAGAAAATGTTTTGTAGCAGCGTTTAACAATTAATTCATGGATTTGACATGTCTGCAGAGAATAATGGGCATTCTACAATAAGTCATATATTATCTAAGCTTTAAGTCAAGCTACAAGAAAATTAGTCAATTTCTTACAACTTAAGACTTAAAACTTAGGTAGTGATGGAAGGAATAACATGTATGCAATGGTATTGGACAGTTGTCTCTTCTTAAATCTCTGCTTTCTCTGTCTATGGACTGTTCATAAGGAGGAAGGCTATCAATTGTGAAACGTTAAATATGGGGCGATATTCATATAGTTCCGTTTTTATTTTAAAATTGTTTTAAATAATGTCTTAAGATGCTAATACAGTTCTCGGATTGACTTACGATATCTTAAGACTGTACTTAAGACAGTTTGACAAACTTTATGTTTCTCTTTCTTTTCAGTTTTCAGTTTTCAGAAAAATTTTGTACCTTTTTTTTGATAAAATGTCTAGTTTAGCAGTCTTAACACTTGAACGTTCATGTAAACGAACATTCATAAATGTTCTTATTTTCAGAGAACGCTCATGTAAACATTAAACAAACATTCATGAAACTTTTTATTTTTGTCGGAAAATGCCTTCCAAATGTTGCAGCGTTACAATTTCCGCTTTATGAATACTCTAGTGACCATTTTTAAACTCTCAACAAACTTTCGCAAACGCTCATGTAAATATTAAATGAACATTTATGAAATTTCTCATTTTCATCAGGATATATAAAGATATATAAAGGATATATAAAGAGAATCTAAAATACATTATAAAGTATATCAAACAAGGAAAGATTCAGTATCAATTTCACGACGCGAAACAGGCCGGTATTTAATTGATTCTTGCATTTAAGACTGTCTTAAGTACAGTCTTAAGACATTGTAAGTCAATCCAAGGACTGTATTAGCATCTTAAGACATTATTTAAGACGGTTTTAAAATAAGAATGAACTATGAATACCATCTCATGTTTCGCGTTGGTAATCCTTACTTATTGATGACGGAGGTTGGAGCAAAAGTAGGCGTGATTGCACATACCATGGCTGTTCGGTTTGCACGCTCACGCTGTAATCGCTCATATTTATAAGCGTTATTTTTTGGTGTTTAATTTGGTTTGTCAATGCTTAAATAAAAATTTGTTCGCATCGCATGCTCCAAATTAAGTGCTCAGAAGGTACTTGGAAGGTGGCGGTTGAAACAATTGCATTCATGTGTTCAGTGATACAAACGAATTTAGGACAAGTGAGCATATCACCTAATCTAATTCGTGAGACCACTCGAACGGGTCGGACATGTGCCTCGATTTCGGGTATTTTATGTTACCTCGATTATTTGAAAAACGTTTTTATACAAAATAAAGGCATTTTTGATAAATATGAAAGTTATATTATATTTTTATATTATATTATATTTTATTGTATTAATATTATTTTATTTTATTTTTTTAATTTTTCTAATTTTATTTATTTTATTTATTTATTTTATTTTATTTATTTTATTATATTATATATTTAATATTATATATAATATAATATTATACATTTATTAATAATTTATTAAATGCATTTTTATACAAAATGAATCTGAAATACTTTTTTCAATACAATACGTTTCAACCATTACACATGCGTGTAATACCAATCATACCACCTTCTGAAATGAGGCAAATGGAACGTACTCTTAATTGATCCGTGGAGTATGTTCTAACGCAACGCGAACATCTAGTCGCCATATTGGTTCCGGTGACGCGAACATATTGAAGCATGTTGGGCATGTTGGAGCATGCGACGCGAACAAATCTTAAGTTGTTCATTTTGGTTATTAAGCGTTAAGCTTGATATAATTGATAATTGACCGTAAATAATTCGCTTCTTGTATTGAAAATAAAAATTTATGAAATTTTAATAAATATCTGTTCAAATGGTATTAATGAGACATTTGCTTATATTGAATAAAAATTTATTCAATAAAAAGTAATACTTTGATTTAAATATTATTTCTTAAAATAAATATTTGTAAGCGAATGTCCCATTAGTATTTAAACTATTTAAACAAATATTACAATTTTTAAAATTTTTTCAATGTAACATTTTTTGTCTTATAACCTTTTGATTCCTTCTCTCGAAAGTGCATTCAAGTCGTGATACTTCATTGGGAGTTAGAGATATCGTGTATATATTCCCAGTCTGTGTATTTTCTAAATCAACTAGAACTTTATCTGTTAATGTCATCTTTGTATGAGTAAATTCTTTTTCTTATTTATTGTGAAACATCCAATTTCTTGTTGATAAACAAAGTCCTTTTTTTATTAGTACAAAATCGGGAAATGTTTGTAGACGTCGTATACAAGTATATTACGAGAAAATGTTAAAATGTGCACGTAATCCAACACATTCCTTAAGGGATAACCCTTGAGGCTTGAAAAAAATCTATTTTTTTTTACTTAAATCATTATTTATAGATATAGAAATATGATGCAAGTATTTTTAGAACAAAACTCGAATTGTGAATTGAAGTATCATAGTATATATTAGAGCTGACTAAATGAACCGTCTCTCTACGCCGTCTCTACGTCTTTCTACCGAGCAGCTGCGTTTTTTTAAAATATAATTTTTCAAATTTGCGTGCAACGTTATTCTTACAATTTTTATCCGATTGACATAAATTTTTACCATAATCTTCTTGTATATATTTTCTTCTGAAGTACGTATACTTTTTATGAAATGTTGAAAACTCTTTTTGCAATCAGCATTTTTTAAAACATTTTTGGGACGAAAAATATTTTTTCTATAAATAGCTACCATTTTGAAAAAAATTCATATTTTCAAAAATCCCTATGTACTTCAGAAGCTTATTATATGTAGATAATGAACATTTTTGTTGCTTTATTCCAGGATAAATCATCTCACAAAAAACCTGCAAATATTCATGTTTTAAAAAAAGCGATTTCGCAAGAAGGCTAATGCTATTTTGTGAAAAATTATTTTTTTATTCTTCAATATATACAGTAAAGTCTTCTAAATAATTTTTAAATAAAGTTATTTATTTAAACCCACGATAAATTTCCAAACTTAGGTATTATTTTAGAGTTTCAAGGGTAGCGTTACCTCTTAAGCATTTCTCTAATCATGAAAAAATCGTGTATAGATTTAATTTACTAGGGTTAGGATTGAATATGCTCATGTTTATTTTGACCAATAAGCGCTTATTTGTGCTCACGTTTTTGCTGTCCTACCTCTATGAAATAATTTGTGAGCATAAGTATGACGTCACGGACGACGTTAGGAACGTATCTCTGCTTACACCGCCAAAGCGAACAATGTAAGCAATGCTGATAAGCGTTTAAAGCGTGTAAGCATGCAAACTGAACACAGTCTATATAATCCTTCCACCATGGTAACAGCTTATTGCAGAAAGTTCATAAGGATTAGGCGGGGAACACAGATTTTTGCATAACGCATAAAACATGAGGCATAAGAAAAGTAATCAATTAGAATCCTTTATTTCATAGAAAGGAAGGAAATAGAGGACTTTGATTGATTTTCATTTTTTTATGCATTATGTGTTATGCGTTATACAAGAGCCTGTGCTCCCGTCTTATCATACATGAAACGACATAAGTTGCATAAGCATAGCTTAAGGCCGTTGGATCATCTAGCATAATGATATCATTGATTTATATAAGATGCTGGTCCAGCAGTTTTATGCAATGCTTATACATCATTTTATATGTCATTTTATGTATGATCGCTCTAATAAAGTATAAATGAAATTATGTAACTATAATATAACTCATGATATAACAATTACATAACATTGAAATTATATCATAGTCATATGACATTTCAGCATGTTATGTAATCATTCTGTACTTTTCTGTAACTATTCAGCTATATAACATTACATTATTATAATTATTATATATAACTGTAATTTGTAGTAAGTGGGAAATTACAATTAACATATACATTACATGTAATCAATACGTTGTATTACCTGTTGCATTTTGTTTTATTACAATTATATAATTGTCAATATAACAATCAATATAACAATTATATAATTGTGTTTGCTGAGCATACATTTATGCACAGTCATAAATTATCATTAAATTATCGTTTTTTAACTTACCAAAAAATTTGAAATTAAAAAGAATAAAAACAAGATTTGAACATTCCTTCTCAGAATATATTCTACGCATGAAAATACATAAATTTACAGAATTACAGGAAAATGGGAGGAAAAATATTTATCAAATCCTCTAAGTTGACAGTTTTCTCTGACAGGTTTGAATTTGTTCTTCCATACGTTTTTTCGACACCGTGTTGCGAGCACATTTTTTTCAGAATCGGCCGCTTGAGTTTGACCTCCCTCTTTTTACTCTGTGACGATATCAAAGCGTTTCCAATGCGCGCATTAATTAAATCGGAACTTTCTATGTACTCTACGCTATTACAGACACTCTAGTGAGAATCGAGACACAAAATCAGAAGGACGTCATGTTTCAGTCTTATCGAAAACGGTTACTAATTCTTATGTTTCTTTAATAAGTGACACTTGCTCTAGGAAAAATAAGAAGAGGATCAATATGGTCAAAATTAGACTAGCAATAATTATTTTAAGATAATTAACTCAGGCCGAAGCGAAAAAAATGTCCTCTCCGACATCTTGATAAACATGATACATCCCAAAATTGCTCTCACTTTTAACGTTTTTCACTAGGAGAACTGCACTCGCCGCGGGCAACGTGTTTTTGTGCGCATGAAAACGGTGCACGCTGTTACACTGAGAATCCTAGTGTCACTTTTTTGCACTTTAGTGTAAGAATTTGGCACGATGTACGCTGCATATAAATACTTCCATAATAAATTACGCAATATTTATGTCATCAAATGTAACGGCAACTAAACAGTATTAAACCGTATTAAGGTCGATACGTATTTAACTGGGAGTACAAGAAACTCGCACTTTCGACAACCTCGTACAGTGCTGCTACCACTGAACGAGTTTTTAATGCGCACTCATTGCGGCCCAGTGAAAAACGCTATTACATTCACTAACCATTAATGAATTGTAACATGGCGGCATCAATCACGAAGAACCGCTTACGTCTCGACTCTTAGTAGAGTGAGGATCTGAGCATAAGAATTGTCGTAACACTTACTTGTAGACGTAAGTAACGCACAAGCTTTTATGTATGACGTACAATTTATTGTCGTATCTCCAAGAAACATAAATCGTACGTCATACGTAGAGTCCTATATATTAGGTAAAAAGGTAGTAAAAAGAAATCCATTATTTCTATGCAAATAACACTATTTTAGTTTTATGTAAATAAATAGGTAGTTTACTTTTTATTTTACTTACCTAACTAAGTAAGAAGAAGACGAC
>NW_012130152.1:241258-251902 GCF_000143395.1 Atta cephalotes
TGCATGAAAATAATGGATTTCTTTTTATTACACCTAATAGAGAAGAGCGACATCGCGATTTCTGATTGATATTACTCCCCACCTAATTAAAGCAGCCATATTGTGCCCGCAGTGGAGAGCATATGTTTCCTTTCTACAGCTGAACTGGTACATACACATATCTAAAATAGAGAATAAATATATAATATTTAGTATTTGACAAAAATGAGGAAAAAAATTTTAGAACAGTCCAGTAAGAAGCCTATATTTCAATCGAAATATTAATATAAAGAATAAGAAGATATATTTCAGTATTTATTTCACACTTAGCTTAAGTTATAATACTATTAGCTTAAGTTATAATATTATAATTATTGTTATAAATAAACATATAATTTGATTTATATTATTTTATTAATCGCTTCGTAGAACACATCTCATTCTTCATTTGTTCAATATCAGAAAGCATCACATTTAATTTATTTAAGTTTGCATCGTTTTATTCGTGTTTTAGACAGATAATTGTTTGTGAAGTTTTATCAATTTGGATTCTCAATTGATCGATGATTTATTTGCAGTATTATAAAGAATTTTTGGATTGCATTGATCTCTCGAATTTTTTAAAGGTTGATCCATTTTGTACTAAGAAAAATAGCTATGTCAGAAAAACTTAGTAGAAAATATAATATTTCATAACAAAAATACATATATGTATATTTACAAATGAAATATGAAATAATTAATGATAATTAAACTAATCTGATCTATATTATCTTCTTTATACATGTCATTTTTGTATTTGCGAAATACTTTCTGGCAAAATAGAAATATCAATTACAATAGTAATCATGTTATAAAAATACATAATGTTATTGCAATAATGCATTCAATAAAATTATAAAATTAATTGTATACAATATGCTGTTTACCTTTTTGTGTAACACATTTAATCGCTATATTATTCAACAAGAAAACACAAAAACATTAATACTTACTTAATCTCATCCTGAGATCATGGTTCATGGTTTTTATAATAGAGTAAATAGTTTCATGGGAACTGGTCAGCTGGTCAATTGGAACAGGCCAAATATGACGGTGCTGAACATGTGTTAAAAGTAGTAGTGAGAGATGAATGTCACTTCTCTCATATATAGGACTCTAGTCATACATTAAAGCGTTACTACGTCTACATCTTGAGCATTACTTACATCTACAATTTAAGTCTCTAAGTAAGTGTTACGACAATTCTTGTGCTCAGACCCTGACTCTATGACTGATATTCATAGTCAGATACTCATATTTAAGATCGTCTTAAGTACAATCTTAAGAAGTCACGAACCAATTAGAAGACTGCATTAGCAGTCTAAGACATTATTTAAGACGGTCTTGAAATAAGACTATGAATATTGGCCTACGTGCTACATGCATCAATTCAGAACGCACCCAAAATAAAATCACGATATATGTTAAAATATCTAGCGTATTCAATGAGGCTAACAAGGCCTAAATACAGTATAATAAATACATATAATTTTTTTCTATTGAAAATAAAATTGAAACTTAAAAACCTGAAATGTGACTTGAACTTTTTATCACTACCCTAATTCTTTGCGAAGCACAATATTGCTCATAATCATTTTATTCTTATTTAACAAAGATAAAATGATATATCATTCACAATAAAATAATATATCATTTTATGGGATGCAGCTATATTGTAACATGATACAATACATTACTACTAATTTTTTCATATAATTTTCCAAACAAAGTATCCTTTTTTTTTACTTACAATTAGGTGTTTATATAAGAACCAATTTCAATTTCAATTATTTTTACTCTAAGGATCACAATTCTCTTCATTATTAATTACAAAATACTTGACAAAATACTTATGCAAATAAAATTAATCTTTTTCATTCACCATATTGCCACAGTAGCGCAATTCTGCTGATTTTATGTTGGCCAAAATGGAGTACGCATGCGTGAAGTATTATAAGTAAGTTGCCCCGTCTCATTTCCTCTTTTTTTATTTGCTCTCTCTCTCTCTCTCTCTCTCTCTCTCTTTCTCTCTCTCTCTCTCTATCTATTTAAATGAGCATTTCAATGTTTCACTTAAATATTTGTCTTTCAAGCATACATGGTTCAGAGTAGAAATTTAGAGAGAAGTATTACGTGTATTGTCCATTTGATGAAATGTTGTGTGAGAAACTTCGAGAGATTAATCTAATTTTTGTGAAAAATAAAGTGAAAAAGTGAACAAAAGAAATTAACAGAAAACCGAGAAAAATATTTCTTTTTATTTATTATATTTTCTTTTTTAGACATATATATAAATTTCTTTTATATCAGCTTTCTCATAATATTTTCATAGATATATAATTACATAATATTTCTTTATACAAATATATATTTTTAAGTTATTGTAATTTAATATTTTTTCTAATTTTTCTATATTTTTTCTTTATTTTTCTATATTTACAATTTATTTTTATTTATTTTCATAAAGTTTAAATTATTTCATAGTAGTTTATTCACGTCGTATGCTCTAATATGCTCCAATATGTTCCTACAATAGCACCTACTTCACTTCAAATTCGTTGGAATGCGATGCGAAAGAATCTAGTGAGTTTTTACGAGAAATTTTAACAGAGTGAAAAAAGGATGAAAAGAGAAAGAAGTTTAGGTGGTAACCATAACTAGGTAACTTACTTTCGTATGTATACACTCCATTTTGGACAACACTAACATCAAAAGTGTCGACAGAGAGTTGCACTACTGTATACACTGTGATATTGTACTTATAAATTGATCATCCAAGCAGAATTATTAAGTCATTATGATAAATAATATGTCAAAATAATATGTCAAAATGACCCCAAAATGATTATTAAATGAATTCATTTCTATTTTAACGTATATCGTGATTTTAAAGTTATTTTTCAATCATTTCCGATTTTAATGTCAATTTGACATTGGCTGCGGTCGATTTGGACACTCACGCGCTTTAAGCGCTTATAATCATCATTTGTTTATCATTCTTTAGATGTAAAGTAAGAATAGAAGTACTGAAAAGCGCTGAAAATGTTGAAATCGATCGCAGCTTTGATCTGCCTGGATACAAAGTCAAAAATGAATAACTTGCTTGATGTCATGAGAGCGTTTACAACGCTGGGAAACCAAAACAAACCGTTAAAAATAGCGCTTATTATAAGTGTAAGTACGTGAAAAGCGAACGCATCTAAAATGTACATAATCCATTAATATAATTTAGTATAAATGTATAGTATAAATTTAGTATAAATGAGAGATTACACTGTAAAAAAAAGAAATTTTTTTACATTTGTATTAATTGTAAGAGATTTGTGATTAATCACTTAATTATGTAAACTGGAATGTCCATATGTGTAAAATTATAAGCAAATGAAAGAGAAAGTGTACTACTAGTAGAATCATTAGTAAGATTATCTTTTCTGGAAAAGTAATAATAACTATTTTAAGTTGATTGATTTTTGTGCAATATATATGTATCTATTGAATTATTACGGTTTCAAATCGAAATAGAAGTTGACAAAGATGTTCAGTTCATTAAGACTGGTTACGATGCGCTCGCACAAGAATCGTGCTAGGCCAGGAAGTGTTGCTACATCTGCAAGTTCCGATTCAAGAACAGAAGAGACATTAACACAGATACAATATCATCCTCATAATTTTCTATTACTGGATGATCAAGAAGTGAATATTTTTGGCGCGTTGTCGTCGCTTTCTAGCGTCTCATCAAAAGTCGCGCAAGTGAAAGTGGAGCGCGAAGACGGTAGTCTCGGTGTAACTCTTCGTGGAGGAATGTCAAGAGCATTGGTAGTGACGGGGATAAAAGCGGACGGTCCAGCCGCCAAAGAGGGTAGAGTCAGGCCCGGTGATCGATTGTTGGCGGTAGATGATACTGACTTGAGGGGACTCACTTTAACGGAGGCACAACACGCACTTAAAAGGAACTCGGACACACCGATCGCATCTCTCACAATCGAATATGACGTCGCAAATATGGAGGAGACACGGATAGTCACTTCGGGTCCATTGCTTGTTCAATTGGAACGTGATCTCTCAGGTATACTGCTTTTCTTTCAGATATAAACACTCTTTTTCTATTTATAAAAAATAAAAAAAACAATTCTCGAAAATGTTAAAATGTTAAATACAAGAGAATAAATAAGGACTAATGAAAGTGTGTATTTTTGTGTGTAATCAATATGAAAATTCCAAATTTAATAAATAGTAAACGTAATTACAGACGTTTCGGCTTTTCTTCAAGCTCCATGAATTATAGTAGAAGTATATTGGAGCATACTAGAAGGTTTACAGATTATCGCCGTTTTTATCCATTGCTAATGCCAATGTTTTGTTGTTCACTTTACTCACTCAGTGCGAGAAGCATATTCATATGATACGTATCAGTATGCTCCTCTTCCTGATAAGTAAATAGCAAGATTTTTGAAACGTTGCTCTTAGCAATGGATAAAAACATGGCAATAACTTGCAAATCTTCTGGTATCTTTGAAGAAAATACCCGTGAAAGCCTCAAAATCATGTTGGAGCTTATTGAAACATGTGATACGAACAAATCTCTAATTTCTGTGGAATGTCAATCAATCAATGCTGTGTTCAGCAGAGTGGGTGCATCGGGTCGTTGCGCAATCGGATCTGTGTGTAATCGGGTCGGTGCGCAATCGGATCAATGGGCAATCGGGTCTGTGTCCTAATGCTATGTATCCAATTGGGTCCGTGTCCAATCAAATCTGTGTCCGATCGGGTCCGTATCCAGTCGGATCCGTGTTCAATCAATAATGTGCGCAATCGAGCCTCACTCTTTTCAAAAGCTGACTTTTTCTGATTCAAAATGGCGTATTCAAGATGACGGCTGATTTCAGTAGTCTTAGCAAAAGTCAATTAATTTGCTAATCACCTATTCAGCAATGAAAAGGAAGTCAAAATCGAATCTACGTTTACTTGGTTACTCTACCAAAAGTGATAACTTCAGATCGAGTTATTTTTCACCGTAATGCATTGCTAAGTAGGTTAGCAAAGTAGTTGAATTTTGCTAAGACTACTGTGAAATCGGCCACCATCTTGGATACGCCATTTTGAATTTAAAAAAGCCGGCTTTTGAAAGTAGGTGTCACAAGCTTTAATTTGAGCCGTCACAGACTTCATTTTTTTCAAAACTGTTCTGGGGGGATCCGCTTCATGGAGAATGCCTCTATAGTATTTCCCTAGTTTGCATATATGCATATATACTTTTCAAGAATAAGAACCCAAGACTAAATTTTTAAATCCTTTACAACTAATATTAAAATCAACTTTTTTCACCATCGATGGCAAGATTTACAGACAGAAATTCGGAACTCCCATGGAATCTCCCATCATTGCTTGATTTAGGGTATATCCACACAAACTTGTAAAGCTGCATAAACATATGCATAAAAAAATTATTCAATCACATTTTATGTGCATCTTTATAAGAGAAATGCGATTGAATAAATTTCTTTATGCATACGTTTCTGCGGCAAGTTTATGTGGATATACTCTTCATGCAGTATCTTGAGAAAAATGCCTTGAAAAGATTTGGAATTGAGGTATTCTTCTTTTCCATTTTTCCATTCCATTCTTTATCAGATATGTTGGAGATATAGAATTTAACACACTCCATAAACCAATTTATCATAACCAATTTTTTCTGTAAGGTACTTCAGTTTCTTGTCCCTCCATCTTCTCTCAGAGAGCTGTTTTGATGAACATGATAGAATGTTTTTATTGTCACACCCCAAATGTCATGAGGAGAATCTTATATTTATTATTAACATTTTTTTCAGAAAATGATTATTCCATCAAATTTATTTTTGACATGATGAACTCTTGTC
This sequence comes from Atta cephalotes, assembly GCF_000143395.1. Classification (NCBI taxonomy): domain Eukaryota; kingdom Metazoa; phylum Arthropoda; class Insecta; order Hymenoptera; family Formicidae; genus Atta; species Atta cephalotes. The sequence continues at coordinate 247,156 of NW_012130152.1, forward strand.
TTAGATCTTTATTCAAACGTAAGACGCTCAATTAAAAATATAAATGTTAAATATTAATCTCCCGAAATTAAAAAATATAATAAAATATAATAGGCAATAAGAGCATTAACACAGCGCGGAAATTGATGCGCAAATTTCAATATAATTAACCAATCATGTTTACATAAAATATAAATGTACAATAATTATCTCTACCATCTTATTTGAACGTTTCGGTTTTCTTGAAATCATCATCAGCAAATCCATAAATATTTATCGTAGATGACAAAAATCTTGTGACAATGTTGAAATTCAAAATCTATGTAAAACTGAGAATGAGCATTTCCCTATACTTTTTGATTGGGAATAGCCATAATTTGTCTCTTCGTTTAAAAGCCAACTGATTTCATTCTCCATAGATCACAATTCGTTATTCCAAATGTCAGAAGTCAAGTTATATAAAGGATAACAAGAATATAAGACTTAATTTTACTATATTATTTTATTATACGATATAAAATTATAACATATGTTATCCCACGGGAGTCAGTCACTTGGCTTTTTAACGAAGAGACAAATTACAGCTATTCCCAATCAGAAAGTAGGGAAATGCTCATCCTCAGTCTTACATAGATTTCGAATTTCAACATTACAAGATTTTTCAAGCATCTACGTATTTATGATAAATATTTATGATTTGCTGATGATGGTTTAAAGAAAACCAAAACGTTCAAATAAGATGGTATAGATTATTGTACATTTATATTTTATGTAGACATTATTGATTAATTATATTGAAATTTGCGCACCAATTTTTGTGCTAAGTTACTGCTCTTATTGCTCATATATTTTATTATACAATATTTTATAAGACGCTCAAATTAACAGATTCCGTTAAACCGAAGAAAGAATGAAAAGAATAAGAAATCACGGTTTACATTAGTATTGTTAGACGGGCCGAATTTCAGACGCATGTGCATCCAACGTATGTAGCTTCAGTAACGTACCGGTTACTAGTAAACAGAAGATCATTAATCCCCTATGTAAAATTTTTTCAAAAATATTGAAAATTTTAATATATTTTACATATTTTATGTATACATATAGAAATATATTATATATATTTATATATATGTATACCTATGTAAAATATATAAAATATATTAAAATTTTAAGCGACTAATAATCTATTTACTAGCGACCGGTACGTTATTGAAGCTACATTGGACGCGCATGCGTCTGAAATCCGACCCGTTTAACAACACTATTTATAATTCCTTTTTTACCTTTATAGAAAATTCAAGAACATTACATAAAATCTGAATGTCAAATTATTCTGATTCAGTATGAATAAGCTTGATGGGATTATCAAATCTCAGAAGGATGTTCTTTCGCATGGTTGTAAGAAAAATGTTGTATACAAAATTTGCTGCAAAAGTTGCAATGCATCATATGTTGAACAGAAGGAAAGAAAACTAAAAGCGAGAATTGCTCAGCATCGAAACAAGATTAATAGTAAATTTGGAAATCCGTCTGTCATCACGGAACACAGAAGAAAATTTGGACGTGACTTCGATTGGGAGAGCACAAAAATCTTGGATAACGAAAGATATTTGAGAAGAAAGAAAGAAAAGGTGATAAAGAGAAGAAGTAAGATGGAATATCAGTGCCTTAATTGGTTATATTCTTCAAACGAGCATGCGCGTTTATTTTTATCCATGCTGACATCAAAGGTGCCAATAAAGAGTTGCGTTACTGTATATACTATGACAGAATGATGTCAGAGGCAAAATATCGGGGCAACTTAGGGTCTGAGCACAAGAATTGTAACATTTACTTAGACTTAAATTGTAAACATAAATAACGCACAAGCTTTCACGTATTGTGTCTCTAAGAGACGGCAATAAATCGTATGTCATATGTCAAAGCTTGTACATTACTTTTACATCTACAACTTAAGTCTCTAAGTAAGTGTACGACAATTCTTGTGCTCAGACCTTCCCAGCAAACAAGAATGGATTAAAATGGATTAAAATTTTTTTAATGCGTACTTTAAATTAAACATGAAAATGGATTGAATGGATTGAAATGGATTGGATCTCAGCTGACACTAGTTTAATATTTAAAAAAATATTTATATTTAAGGGTTACAAATTTTATTCTTAAAACATTTGTAATAATTATACTTGACTCAAATTGGTTATATAAAAAACGCACCTTAGTGGGATTCGAACCTGCAATGGGACCTCTGGATTATGAATCTTCTACGTTACCTGCTACATCATTTCTTCAATTGGTAAATGTGTTATTCATTCTCTACTTCAATTACAATCAACTAAACTAGTAACGAAATTATATAAATATATTATAAATATATAAATATATAATAAAAATATTATTATTTATAACAGATATAATAAAGTATAAACAATTTACATTACTATGAGACAACATAGGTAAGTATCGGATAATCTAATCTCGTTTGGCCGATGCCATACGCCGTGATTAGCCTAATATTCGGGCTGTGTTCGACTTGGTTTGCGAGTGTTCACATCGATCATTTATTTTATTTCTAATCAAAGAGAAACAAAAAAATATAATTTAATTATTTTTACGTTACAACTTTTTTGAACTTAGTTGGATTAAAACGAAAAATTTTCTACTTATAATTTGGAATAATTTAAGTAGCATTTATGGTCTATTTTTAAATAAAAATTTGTTTATTCAATTAGATTGAAAAATTACATTTCATATTCAGAATATTGAATTGAATATTCACGTTGCACAGAAATTGCTGATATTATTTTTGAATTTAATTGAATTAAAAAATCTGTACTTCCTATTCACAATTCTAAATTGAGTAGTATTCTCGATGTGCTAGAAAATGCTAATATTATTTTTAGCCATAGAGATGTTCTGTGCAATTTCTATAAATGAATAAAAATGCATTCAAGAATGAAAAGGATTCATTTTAACATTCATGAATCCGTATTTCTAAAAATCTGAATCCATTTTAAATCCATTTCAATTCATTCTCGTTTGCTGGGCTTACAATAACTCTGGCAAATACGCCGCGCTAGGATTTACCTACAGAAATCAGAAAAAATAGAAGGAATGGGGATAATTTTCCTGCAACTATTCTATTACATGCCTTTATATTATATTAATATTGAGTTATGATTTCAGCTTTTTACTGTTAATATTAATGAAATTATTATGAATTGAATCGATTTATCTGTAATAAGTAGCACCATTATAAATTATAATCTATATAAAATTATTACTGTAGGGAGTGATTTAGTAGTATTTTATGATATACGTGTACAGGAATAATAAAGCATGTTGTATAACAATCCAGCAAACGAGAATGAATTGAAATGAATTGGAATGGATTCAGATTTTCAGAAATAGTTTTTCAATCCAATTGCATCCAATTGAATCTAATTGAATCCAATTAAATCTAATTAAATCCAAAAAAAGTATTCGCTATTTAAAATACGCATTCAGATAGAAAAAAATTTCAATCCATTTTAATCCATTCTCGTTTGCTGGGAAAATACAAATGCTTTGCTTTCGTATTCTTTGTTTAATTTGTTGTCTTGTATATCATACCTGTTTGGGATATACATTTTTAATGGACGGGATTTATGCCCAAAATATAAAGTGTGCAGATTGAATTCATTGCACTAAATTCAATGAACACATTACATGAAACATGTATCTCATGTCATAACACTTGTAATATATGTAGGAAGATTGTAATTATTATTTATTACATCATATACATATTTATCATGCTTAATAAAACTTTATAAATGCATTTTAGAAGTTACTGTGTCATTTTATGTCTTATTTATGCACATTATTTGTAAATTTTTATGAGCCGTACATACTTTCCCCTCCCTCTATAAGTAGCCATATATCCCACTTCTACAGGATATACGGCAAAAGTGCAAGGGTTTCAAAAAGTTCATTTTTTAATACGAAAAATAAATATTTTGGATTTCTAATATTTTTTTCATAGTAATAAACAATACAAAGTTTTTACTGATATAATTCGTTTACTTTAAACATAGTAAATAATACTTAATAAATTAAATTTTTGATAGATGCGGCATATATATCGCATCTTGACATTTTTATTACTGAAGAAAATAAAATAAGGTAAAGGTAATACTCAAGAATCTTCCTCACTGATTTTGATGAAATTAAAACAAAAAATATTTTTTCCAGCCTCTCATTTACATGTTCTCATATCTCTATACCATTAATGTGATAGATTTTCTAACTTTAATAGTTGTTAACTATAACGATTAATATCTTTATCTGGGATAGAGCATCACTTTTTTCTGCCACATTCGTTCATTTCATGCAAAAACGCATCGAATGAATCTAATTTCATTAAAATCGATGAGGAAAGTAGAAATTTTTAGTACCACGAAGTACGAGATAAGGGACATTCAATTCCGTGAAAAAAAGTGGAATCATTTCGTGGAATTGGGAGGGAATCCGCTACTGGAATATCCTAATTTGGATGTCATTTGCAATATCAACCTTACCTCATTTAGGTCTATTTTTTGTGGTTAAACTAGTGTACTTTTGGAACTTAAAGTGGGATATATATATATATATATATATATATATATATATATATATATATATATAGTATACAAGTAAGTAAGTAAGTAAGTTAAAGTAAGTTTAAGTTAATTTATTACTTATTAGTATATAGTTATATATATATTAGTTTATTATATAGTATATATAT
>NW_012130152.1:251922-258521 GCF_000143395.1 Atta cephalotes
TAGTAGTTATACGTAAGTAGTAGTAGTATATATATATATATATATATATATATATATATATATATATATCTAGCAAACGAGAATGGATTAAAACGGATTGAAATTTTTTTCTATCTGAATGCGTATTTTAAATAGCGAATACTTTTTTTGGATTTAATTGGATTCAATTGGATTTAATTAGGTTCAATTGAATTGAATGATTGGAAAAATTGCATTCCTATTCAAAATTTTGAATTGAACAGTACTCACACAGAAAAAGCTAATATTATTTTTAAATTGAAAGGCATAGAGATATGCTCCATGAAATTCCTGTAAATGAATAAAAATGCATTCAGAATTGAAAAGCATTCATTTTAATATTCGTGAATCAATATTTCTGAGAATCTGAATCCATTTCATTTCATTTCAATCCATTCTCATTTACTGGATATGTTTGTCGAAAACGAGCAAGAGAGTTCTAGTGCAAGAACAAAAAACAGATAATTTATTTGTTAGCTTTACATCACGTTTTATTAGTATCTGCGGACTTATTCTGTAATTCTTAACGCAAATATCGTTACCATATAACGTCGATGCATAACTCTTTTATTATGGTAAAAAAGTTGCGCAACAATATTATAATAATAATGAAACTTGAGTTAAGAGCAGTTATAGAATAGGCCTGTTGATGTCTCTCATAAGAGATTACTTTGGCTGCGTTCCGTTTTACACATGATTCGCATGCTGCATTATTTATCCTTGTTATTCATCGCACCATGCGTGAAACGAAACGCAGTCTTTGTGTACAACTAGGCTGTATTCCGTTTCACACATGATGCGCATGTTGCATTATCTTTATTATTCACCAAATATTAAACAAGACTAAATGATCGTCTTGCGTGAAATGCAGCCCTGATACAGCTGTCTGCTTTTTAAATATGTCCAAATTAGTAGGTTTTGCCTCTCAGCGGAGATGCTGTTTTTCAATTCAACGCACAACCGGTTCCATTTTTTCGGTTCGCGCGCTATCAAGTTGAATCTCTTTATTTATTACTTCGTGAGTATAGACATAAGCATTTTTGTAAAAGTAAATTAAAGAAAGAACAAATTTAGCTTTTGAATGGTATTAGATTAATTGGTATTAGATTAAATTGAGATATAAATTGGAAATATTCAGGAGAGCTTGGTTTAACCGTAAGAGAGACATCAAATGGAGTCTACATCGACAGTCTTCGTCCGGCGAGCACAGCGGATCGATGTGGTGCGTTACAGGCAGGTGATCGGCTGTTAGCTGTAAATGATACACCTGTTCAGGATGCAGTGACTGCCGCTAAGCTGCTTAGAAATTCCGAAAGTTCTCGTATTGCCAGATTGCAGATATTACCACGACTCCCGAGCACAAGGACAGTCAAAAGAAAGACACAGTCGTTGACTCAACAAAACTCAAATCAAATTCTACAAATGAAAGAGAATCTAACCGTTATTCTTCGACCAGATCATCGAGGTTTTGGACTTGTGCTTAAATTGACCGAAGATCGCATGAATTATATAGTAAGTTTATTGGAAGCTGGCGGTCCAGCAGAACGAAGCGGCATTCTTTTACCTGGCGATAAGGCTATCGCAATCAATCGGAGAATGTTACGCGATTTGCAACCGTCTGAAGTAATCAACATATTAGAGACGTCGCAAATGGTAAACATTCATTTTGCTTCGAGCTTTCTTATAATTTTTTTTCATCAAAAGTAAATACCGAAATTTTTTTATTATTTTCGTATGTTGACATGATTAGATCGAGTTAGTGATAGAATACAAAGTGGGTGGATCGATAGTGCCAAGTTCCGGAATCTTTACGGTGAGAGTAGCTAGACCATTAGGCGGCCAGCCTGATCTAGGTCTTACGGTAAATGAGGATCTAATGATCACAGAAGTCCGCCGAGGATCACTCGCTTATCGAACTGGCAGTTTAGCATCAGGGGATAGACTGCTTGCAATAGATGGACAAAAACTGGATCCCGGAGACTTGAGACAAACCGCTCAATTATTGCATCGACCTGGTGGATCGGTGGTTGCTCTAACTATTAGAAAACCAGATCCTAATACGGAAATAAGGTATTTAATAATATGTAGAATTCGTAGAAACGTTTTCTACGAAAATTGTTTTTTGAATGGTTTTTGTTTTAAATAAAATATATAATTTTATAATTAAATTTCGCTCGTTTTTTTATAATGCAAAGTATAATAAAGGAAATAAAGGAAATAAAGTCTGAATCGAGCGGTACTAAAGCGGTAATAAAAAGATTCAATCACATATAATGTTAGTATGAAAACAAAGTAACTTAAAAACTTGATGTAAAAAGTCGTATGTTTCGGAACTCACAGGTCCTTTTACAATTATAACACTTGCGCTGAACAGTATCAGACAAATGTATAAGATGTTTTCTCAGTTTTCTCTCCTGTTTTCTCAGTTTACACAATTCACATAAAAACAGGAGGATCAATTCCTTACAATAATACCATACTATGTCTCGCGAATTGTAAAATCCATCTATATTATCATCTATATGTAACATTTGTTATGAACTGCTGAAGAAGGACCTGTTCCGAAACGACTTTTTACATCAAGTTTTTAAGTTACTTTGTTTTTCATACTAATATTGTATGCAACTGAATCACTTTTTATTAACTTTAGTACCACTCGATTCAGACCTTTATTTCTTATATATAATTTTATAATAATATATGAATTTTAATTAAGAATTTATTCTTTATTAGTTATATAATATATAACAATAAAGTTTTTCATGGATATTATCTTCAAAGATACCAGAAGGTTTGTGGGTATCGTGTTTTCATCCATTGCTAATGCCAAGTAGGCATTAATACCAATTAAAGCAATGAATGAAAATGTGGCGATAATTCGCAAACTTTGATATCTTCGAAGATATAACAATAAAAGGTTTTTAGATAGCAACATGTCTGTTTTGTTGCTGGTATGTTGCTTGCTAAGTATGCATTGCTAAGCATGTATTGCTATCAGAATTTCAGCAATTGAGTCCTCATTTATTGACAACTTTATGCCTTCACGATATGATAACTTTGAGTAACAACTTGCCAGCAATTTGCCAGCAATTTTAAAATCGTTATCATCAAAATTCATACTATTGCCATCATGTTGTCATAATAACATGCAGCATTATATAATGTTGTCATATTGCCGATAAAATAATATTGTTGCTATTGCAGCTATCTTGCTTAAACTGCTGACATTACATATACACATTGTTGTCTGTATGTTGCTACAATGTTGGTATATTCGAAATCGTTGAAATTTATAGCAAATTGCCAATTTCATAAATCACAGATTTGTGTGATTTTGCTGAGACACGCTTTGCTATCTGGGAACCAAAGTAACAAAAGACATGTTACAATATTTTAATGTCAATACTAGATATAATATGTTTATATTAATGATGTTAAATGACTAAAAATGATGGTTTCATAGAAATCGTTGTAATGATTTCTTACTATTAGGTATACAACTTCCGCCGTTTTTTTTTCGAAATTCGAGGCTTTATTATAAAAAACTGGTTATACATTTATGATTCAAAGTTGTCCATCGCTGGCCACTACTTTCTCCCATCTTTCGGGTAGCGTACGAATCCCGCATCGAAAAAACTGGTCATCTTTTGAGACTATCCACGAATCGATCCAATTTTTTACTTCTTCATAAGACCGGAAGCTGGTCAGCCAGGCCGTGTGCCATTGATCGAAACAAGTGATAGTCAGAGGGAGCAACGTCTGAAGAATACGGCGGGTGGGGTAGGACTTCCCATTTCAACGTTTCCAAGTATGTCTTGACCACTTTCGCAACATAGGGTCGAGCATTGTCATGCTGCAAAATCACTTTATCGTATCTCTCGTTGTATTGCGGCCGTTTGTCTTTCAATGCTCGGTTCAAACGCATCAATTGCGTTCGATACCGATCGCCTGTGATTGTTTCAGTCGGTTTTAACAGTTCATAATACATTACGCCGAGCTGGTCCCATCAAATACAGAGCATGACCTTGGAGCCGTGAATATTCGGTTTGGCCGTCGACGTGGAAGCATAGCCGGGAACTCCCCATGATTTTCTGCGCTTGGGATTATCGTAATGAACCCATTTTTCGTTCCCAGTCACAATGCGATGCAGAAATCCCTTCCGTCTTCGCCTTTCAAGCAGCTGTTCACAAGCAAACAAACGCCGTTCAACATCTCTCGGCTTCAATTCGTACGGCACCCAATTTCCTTGCTTCTGAATCATTCCCATGGCTTTGAGGCGTTTTGAAATGACTTGTTGAGTCACTCCCAATGATCGCCAATTCTTTTTGATTTTGACACGAGTCTTGCTTAAGTAATGCCTCCAATTCTGCATCTTCGAAAACCTTCTCTCTTCCACCGCTATGCCGGTCTTCGATGTCACTGTTCTTGAAGCGTTGAAACCACTCACGACACGTTTTTTCACTAATAGCGGCCTCACCATAAGTATTTGAGAGCACCATAAGTATTCGATGAGCCTCAGCCGCAGATTTCTTCATATTGAAGCAAAAAATTAAAACCTCCCGCAAATGGCTCGTAAACTGACTGATTTTCAATCGAGAATAACTTTATGATGCAGACACAAATCGACTAATGTTTCTATGGGATTATGTTGACAGATGCCCAAGTTTATTGTATGACGTCTATGATCTATTTATTTCGACCATCACTTACCGCTAAAGCCATCTATAGGAAAACGGCGAAAGCAAAGTTGTACATCTAATAAGATTTTAAGTTTCGTTATTATGATATATATATTTAGGGTATTCAAAAAGTTCTGAATTTCGTAAATATCTTGAAAAGTAAGCATTTCTGAGAAAAATTATGTAGTTTAAAATATATTTACTGATTTTATCAGTTTGGGTGGCGTTGCCAAGGTCAAATCAATTTTTTTTAATGAAATACTCTATTTTTAATATCAGAATTTAATAACTTATAATAACTTATAATAACTTATAATAACTTATGTTAAGAGCTTTTTAAAATTCTATAATAAAGTTACTTTTCATTAAGTATTTTTCGAATTATAAGGCTTGAAAATTACAGTACCGCCTGCATTAGCATTACCAAAGATGTCTGACCGATGTCTAAAATCTCTTATTGTAAATGTTATTCAAGATCATAATCTGAATAACATTTATCAAGATCAAGGTCAATGGAGGTTTTTCATTTTCATTTTTACGTAAAAATGAATTTCAAAAATGAAAATAAGAGGAATAATCTCAAATGGCTTTGATCTTAACAAATGTTATTCAGGATATGATCCTGAATAGCATTCAAGAGATTTTAGTTGTCGGTTGGACAATGTTGGGTTAATGTCCAAGTTAATGTCCAAGTTTTATAACTTGAAAAATAACTTTATAGTGTTTTGAAAAGCTTTTAACTCAAGTTATTAAATTCTGGCATCAAAAATAGGGTGTTTCATTTTTAAAAATCGATTTGACCTTGATCTGATTTTGGTGACACCACCAAAAGTCAAACTAATAAGATCAAATAGATCTGTTTAAGAGTTCCTATATGAATAGCCTAGTCTAACTAGAAAGCCATACGGAAACAATTGGCGGCTTGATCGGCGAAATCTTTTAGTTAGTCTTTTTTGCGCTCTGCAATTGGCAATAGACGGTCGAGCAGCGACGAGAGCGACTTTCTCGCCTTTTTTAGTAGTAGTAACGAATGATAACGAGTTCTGTACAAAACGCAACGAATGCATTGTAAGTATTATAAGCAAACCAATAAAGTAATAATAATACATACATATATACAAAATTACCAGCGTACTTATTAAGAGCAACAAGTCCTTAATAAGACCATTTTAACTATACAACTTACTATACAACTTTTGCATGAAACATTTTTCTCAAAAATGCTTACTTTTTAAGACATTTAAGGGGTTCGAGATTTTTTTAATACTGCATGCCTGTCATCGATCGAGTCAGAAGGTGCTATATCGAAAAAAACATGAAGAAAGGCCATAAAATGAATGAAAAGTGATCTATTTCACGTGAGGCGTGAAGATCGGTCTATGTTGGATCTTATACGAAGTATAGTTTATATGCGAATAGATCACTTTTCATTCATTTCTTGATATAAACTTTCTTTATGTTTTTCTCGATATAACATCTTTTACGACTTAAGTCAATATAATATACAGGGTGGCATTTTAATCGCTCCACGAATAGCAGAAACTAACAGAGATACAGAAAAAAGATTTATATAAAAACTGTAGGTTTTCTTGGGAGAAAGAAGATAGAAATAACAGATTTTATATATGGGACATTACCAAAGTCAAGTCAAGATCAACATGAATTTTTAAATGGGAATTATTTTTTGTTGCATATTCTTGTAGAAGTCGAATCGTTTTTAAAACACTATAATAAAGTATTTTTTCATTAAGCAATTTTCGAATTATAAAACTTGACAGTTACTGTATTGCTTATTCAAAGTGGAGGTTTGACTCAGTCGGATTTAATCGATTGTGTGTGTGTGTGTGTGTGTGTGTGTGTGTGTGTGTGTGTGTGTGTGTGTGTGTGTGTGTGTGTGTGTGT
>NW_012130152.1:259088-268208 GCF_000143395.1 Atta cephalotes
GTGTGTGTGTGTGTGTGTGTGTGTGTGTGTGTGTGTGTGTGTGTGTGTGTGTGTGTGTGTGTGTGTGTGTGTGTGTGTACAATCAGAAGCAATGAGGTTGTGACACTTTTTTTTGATGGGTTTCGGAATGCAGCTTACTCACCAAGCAATTGGTTCTCATTCATGAATTTACAAATAAGAACCAATCGCTTGATAAGCTGCATTCCGAAACCCATTGAAAAAAAAATGTCGCAACCTCATTGCTTCTGACTATACGTACGTGTATGTGTGGAGGATGGGAAAAGTTACCCTTTTCGATCGAGTTTGAGAGACAAAGAAACTTATTTACATTAAATATCCCAAACGTGAGAAACAAAGAATAAATCAAGCATAAAGGGTTGGAATCTTCGTTGTATCAATGCTAAGCAGAAAAATGCATGTCGATCTGAAGCTGCTTATCAAACATAGGCTGTTTTCCAGCTAGAACACAGAGATATTACACTGTGTTCCACTATGTAAAGTACTTCTTGGAACGCAGTTTCATAATGTAATACCAATGCATTGCAATCTTCCATTCTATTCTTATAATGATACTTAGTATCATAGATTTATGATTTTTATTTAAACTTAAGAAGGTAATTTTTTGAAAATTTTATTGCAAAAGTACGGCTACCAAATAACTTTTTAAAAAGTTGATTAACATTGACATATTTTACACGCTCGTACTTAGCTTTTTACGGTGTCGAGCAGTGTAACTGTCATAGTTGAAACACTATGTAAGACACAGTGTTACACTGTGTTACCTGTGTTGAAAAACCTCCATAATCAGTCCAGATAACGAAGAAAAATAAGATTATGGTACATATAACTTTGACTCTCCTTCCCTTCTCCAACATATGCACGTACGCGAGTACGTACACGCGCGCGCGCACTAAACAAATTAAATTTAATAAGTAACTTCTATGTGATACACCTTGGATAATGCTAATAAATTTGTTCTTGCTTACACTTTTTACACTCAGCATCTTCGCTTCCTCTCTTTTCAGCACCAAATATAATATATATTTATCTCATTTTAAGTGTAAAAAGTATAAAAAAGTGTAAGCAAGTCGAATACCAGACCAAATATCAGCAGTATAATACTGTCAAGTTTTATAATTCAAAAAGTGCTTAATGAAAAAATACTTTATAGCCAAATCTAAAGAGACAGATTTTGAGCGGCGTCTACCAATTTCTGATTGCAGAAAGGCAGCAAATTGTACACAGAGTTTGTATTATCAGACAATATCAGTAAACTGCTGTCAAAAATATGACACTCTGATGACATGCTATACTAGCAAATCGATGACAGAAACCGAATAGAGTCTGCTGCATAACTTGACAGCAGATTAGCAGCAGAAACTGAGCAAGATCTGTTATTTTCATATACAACATCGCCACGAGATTGACTTGTTTCTTGTAAGAAGAAAACTTTCCTACAAGAATTGGCATATGTAAATCGTGAATAGGCAAATCTCTTAAAGATTCCTAAATTTTTTCGGAGCTTTTTGAATCTCCGAATATTTTTTTGACTATTTTATAACTTTCTCATGTGTTTTGAAATGTGAAGCTAATCAATATTTTAGCAATAAAATTGTATTGATTGTTTCTAGTTTTAGTCACCTCAGTTTTAGTCACCTCAGTATATATAAATATATATAATTATTACCGTATTATTATATTTATATATATGTACACAAAATTTCTTATAAGAAATCGGTTGATTTAAATGAAAATGGCAGATCTTGCTTGGTTTCTGCTGCCAATCTGCTGTCAAATTATGTCAACAGACCTTACTCGATTTCTGCTCGCAATCTGCTATCAGATTTTGTCAGCAAGTTCTGTTTGATTTCTACTACCAGTCTGTTTGCATAGAATGTTAACAGGTTCTATTCAGCAGAACAGGAGCAGAATGCGACATCAGTTGTGGTCTGCTAACATCTTCTGATCAAATCTGCTACCAATCTGTCAACCTCCCGCCAATATTTCTGGGTAGTGTTTTGACTTCAGTTACAGAAATATGCTACAAAAATAAAAAATAGTGGTTCTTACTTTAAGAAATTCATGTTGATCTTGATTTTACCTTACGGAAAAGAATCACTGGGTGAATATTATAATCTATATGATTACTATAATCCTGTGCGAAATTACTACATACAATGAATAACATGCGTGTAGTTAGGGTAATACAAATATTGAAATCAGTTTTTTAATAGAAGGATTATACACCGATAATATTACAGAGATTATGCACATGTAATTATTATAATACAAAAACTGCAATGGGCAAATTATTGTAACAGGAAGATTACACATTCATGCTATATTACTTTTAAACCGTAACGTCTCGCCAGATATATGTAAAAATGAGTATAGAAAAATTACTTTATTTTTATTAAAAAAATGTATTAAAGTTATACTCTATTTGATAAAATCTATTGAATTGATCTATCATAATTACGTTTCTATAAACGAGAAATGTTCAATGCAAGCGTTCAAATGGGTCATTATTCCTCTTAAATTGTAATTGTTCACCCAGTACAAGATTTAGTTAGAATTTTCTCGGAATCTTCTACAGAGCCTTTAAAAATTGCATTTAACTGGATTATAAAACGATCCGTATGAAGTTGGCTCAATTTTTGAGAAAATTTTCTATAGCTCAATTCGATCGCTCATTTGCACATTTATGCATACTTTGAATTTGCACATTTCGGTCTTTCATCCAATGCGAAATTAACAAAATTCATCATGATTGTTTAACAAATTACAAAAGAGTTAATTGTTTAACAAATTACAAAAGTGATATAAAGTCGTCAGTACATCGTTAACTATTGTCAATAATTAAAATTTAAATGTCATCTGTCTTATGTATTAAAATTTAAATGTCATCGTATTTATATAACAGAATATTCATCCATTTAAAAAATTACTTGTAGTATCGAATAAAAAAAATAAAATTTATTATAATCAAATGTCACTCAAAATTTAAATGTAGAAACACGATAATGTCTCGACGCAAACCATTATACGTAAAAGTCGTAATCATAATTGTAAGACCGATTAGACCGTAAAAAACGATTCATTGATTAGCTGCGTCGGAATTAATTAATTAATTGTCGCATCCTCTGCGCAAGAGCAAGTGAGTGAGAAACGTCATAACTTTAAAGTGATCATAGTCGCAAATTTTCGTTCCATCGAAAGATTAACGCCTTATCCTTATGATCAACAAATAAGAAGACAGTCACGTGACTTATCATTTGCCTCGTCGCCAATCAATTTATCGCTTTTTAGAATCTTAGATTACGATTAAGCGATTTGATATTCACTGCCAATGCTGAAAATCTATAGTGCATATAACGTATACTATATATAGTTTCAACACTAGCAGTGAATATCGGAATGCATCCTAAAACTTTTACATGCAATGGCGTTCATACAATAAGCGAAGCGTTATTGTGAGACACTGCCGTGTTCCTTTAGTTCGTATCTACAATAGATTTTTAAGTCTTAAGCCATAAAAAATATACGAATGAATATGTACCCAATACTAAAAGTTGAAACGTATATAATTTTTTATTTCAAATATATGAATTTTACACATGACGAACTTGTGTTGACTCGCATTGAATATCTATTTTGTGATTTAATCTTCGGAATATTAAGATTAAGATTTGAAAGACATTTAATTTTTGCAGGGATTATTGTAGAGAGCTCAATATTGGAAGTGATACACTTCAGGCACAATTTGCTAATGGTGCGTTACGCTCAGGTAGAGAGAGTCTTCCCAGTATAGACAGCGCGATGGATTCTTGGGGCGAATTAGAAGAAAACAGCAGTACCATACCGGAGATATTGAGACTTTGGGATACCGCCTCTATGGATAGCGGACAATTAGATTTGTCGATACCATCTTATCCGAAGTATCAATTGATTATCTCAAAAACAAGATTTTTTCAATAGCTTTTGTTTTTATTCATTCATTTAACGTTTTCTTTTTTTTATATTTAAAAAATCAGAACACAAGAGCGCAGCAATGGTGCTAACAGCAGATCCCAACAAATAGTGCACGTATCGCTTCATAAGGATCCAGTTTATGAAGATTTTGGTTTCTCGGTATCGGATGGTCTTTATGAACGAGGAGTTTACATAAATCGTTTGCGCCCCGGCGGACCATGTGATGGTATATTACGACCATACGATAGGATTCTTCGAGTAAATGAGGCCAGCACAGAGGATTGCGATTGTTGTTTAGCCGTTCCACTTATCGCGGCAGCCGGACCGCGTTTAGATCTAACAATAGCAAGACCCTTATCTCCTAAAAATATTGTAAAAACTTTGTAGATTGGTACAATCAATCGCTACCTGCAATTGAATCACAATATACAGTAGCGCAATATACATTAGCATTTTCCCGATTTTATGTTGGCAAAATGGAATGCGCATGCGTGAAATAAGTAAGCTGGCTTTTCTCCTTTATCTCTCTCTCTCTCTCTCTCTCTCTCTCTCTCTCTTTCATTTTTTCATAATTTTCGTAGATAATCATTAAGTCTGATATCATTTAAAAGTGAAACTTTTCACGTGAGATTGGTATGTACTAAAAGTGAAAAAATGAAAATTTACATAATCGATACCAAGATGTAAGGAAGTTACGAGAAAGTGAGATCATAAGGCGAATTTATATCATTCCTCTTAAACTTTTTACGAAAATTTAACAAGTGTTCACGGATGTACATACATGTATGCACGTACATACGTATTTTGATAGGAAATTGTGCTTATTTGTTATTTCTTATATATATAATCGAGAATAATAATGAATGTAGTTCAAAAACAAAAAGAAATGCTGTTAAACATAATGTTAAAAAATTTGGATATTGTATGGGGAAGTGTTGCAAAATTCTCAGAGCTATATAGAATTGATATAAATACATGTTATTTCATTACTCTTGTTCTGGATTGTATATAGTAAAAAAACAATGTATTTAAAACTCGTATAGAAAAATGTATTAGAGAACATAGCACAAATCCTAAATTGTTCTGAATTGGGGAGAAATCTTCATCTGAATAGAAAAAGGATATTTTTTAACCTGTTTCATAAATCTCTATTTTTTATTATAATTTTTATTTTTTAATTTTCATGTGATTTTTATGCACTTTATATTTTTATCTTTTACTCATATATTTAATTTAACATCACGCAAACATTTTCTTAATATGCGAAGTTTTCGCCTGTCAACTGCATGCTCTTCCTCTTTGTTCGCACCATTTGCGGCGAAAAACCACGCAATATCCATTTTAAATATATATTTCAAATAGATATTCAAATATATTTGATATGTCGAAAGCAAGAGAGTTCTAGTGCAGTCTAATGGAACAGAAAATAGACCAAAAAAAAAACAAGCTAGTTTATTACCTTGATCAAAAAATTCCCGGAATTACCACCAGGTGATGCTCTGAGTCTGATTTGAATTTTCTGTTTTTTAGTTAGGTTGCCACATCTATCATTGACATTCCCACCAAATTTTATCACCATAGCTTGACATTTGTAAAGTTACGCCGTCTTGAGTACATCTACCTCTGCACTTTTCGATTTTTTACAGTTTTAAAAATGGAGTTGAATTTGCAACAACGAGTTTGTATTAAATTTTGCGTTAAAAATGGATTCAAAATTGGTATGAAAACCTTGGAAATGTTGGGAAACTGTTTCGGCAGTGATATTCTAAAGAAAACAGCCGTTTATGAGTAGCATGAAAAAACCATTACGGGAAACGCGTTTTAACAGCCGAAAGGAGGTAACGGAAAAATCGAAGATGGCTCTGATGGCTACTGACAATTCCAGAAATGTTTCGAGAGCTGGATCAAGCGCTGACATAAGTGCGTTGTAATCGATGGGAAGTACTTTGAAGAGGACAATATCACTTTTGAATAAAATTTGTATTTTGAATTTTCTAAATGAATTCCGGGAACTTTTTGATCAAGATAGTATATCAATTTACTAAAAAATAGACTAGAATTTCACATTTTAGGCATTTCATTACTTTCCGAAAAATTTCCCGTAAATTAGTATTTCACATTTTATAACATCTAAAAATTAATTTTAATACTTAATCGCCTCGTCATTTAGATTTATCCAAATTGTATTTATTTAAAATGGTATGCAACATAAATTAACGTGTCATTCCTCGCTTCTGAAGTCACGATTTCAACATGGTCGCGGCGATTATTCAGGAGCCTTAACAATGAGTACTAAAAAAATATGAGCTAAAGGACCACAGAAATCGACACTATAAATAGATTACGCAAAATTTGATAATTGATCGTCCGGACTAGAATATTCGCGATAGTTAATTTTAATTCTTAATAACATATATCCCAGCAAACGAGAATGAATTGAAATGCATTAAAATGGATTCAAATTTTCAGAAATACTGATTCATGAATGTTAAAATGAATCCTTTTTAATGAATTTTTTGAATCCTGAATGAATTTTTATTCATTTATAGGAATTGCATAGAGCATATCTCTATGCCTTTCGTTAAAAATAATATTAACATTTTCTAGCACATCGTGAATACTACTCAATTTAGAATTGTAAATAGGAAGTACAGATTTTTTAATTCAATTAAATTCAAAAATAATATCAGCAATTTCTGTGCAACGTGAATACTTCAATTCAATATAATATTCTAAATATGAAATGCAGTTTTTCAATCTAATTGAATAAAAAAAGTTTTTATCTAAAAATGAACCATAAATGCTACTTAAATTATCCAAAATTATAAATAGAAAACTTTTTCGTTTTAATCCAACTAAACTAAAAAAAGTTGTAACATAAACGTAATTGAGCTATATTTTGTTTCTCTTTGATTAGAAGTAAAATGAATGATCGATGTGAACACTCGCAAACCAAGTCGAACACAATCCGAATATTAGGCTAATCACGACGTGCGACAAACGAGATTATCTGACACTTACTCATGTTGTCTTATAGTAAATTGTTTATACTTTATTATATCTAAATGATGATATTTTTATTATATTTATATAATTTCGTTACTAATTTAGCTGTAATTGTAATTGAAGTAGAAAATGAATAACACATTTACTAATTGAAAAAGTGATATAGCGGGTAATGTAGAAAATTCATAATCCAAAGTTTCCAGATTCGAATCCCACTAAAATGCGTTTTTTTAATACCAATTTGAAATAGTTAATTTCAGGTATAATTATTATTAATGTCTTAGGAATAAAATTTGTAATCCTTAAATATGAAATATTGTTTTTTTTTTTTTTTTTTCAAATATTAAACTAATGTCAGCTCAGATCCAATCCATTTTAATCCATTTTAATCCATTCTCGTTTGCTGAGGTCAAGATTTAATTTAATCTTTTAATTTTTAACTTGTGATGACCACTGATGATGTTTCGACAATAATTGGCAATAGTTTATTTTGTTATTTATTTTGTTACAATTGCGACAGTTATGCGGTGAGCGTTTTTTCTTTTAAAAAATTGTTCTCTCTTTTTACTTTCATCTTTTTTATGTTGTAATGAGTTAATTCTCATTACTAAATTACTTTAGCTGAAGACTTACTTACAACCACTCAGCTATGCAACTCTGTGGCACAACAGTAAAATATTGAGAATGGATACTCACTGCATTGCTGGCAGGAATAGAATTATGCAAAGTTTTTTTCTACAATATACTCGCAATTCTTTGTAATTATAGTTTGCTGCCAGTCTATTGATGGCTGCTTGAAGATAGCGCAAAAAACGGAGTCAAAACGTACTGTATTATAACCGATTGTTAAATTTTGCGCAATTTAATTATAGTGCCGACTCCTATGGTCCTTTAGCTCATATTATTTTTATTACTCATTTTAAGTTGATATATGCCAGAATAAAGTATAAAATATCTCGTAAACTATTGGTTTTTTGATAACTCTACATTAATAGTTTTATATGTAGAATAATTAGAGAAATCATATTATGTAAAAAAAAATTGTATAATTCCGTTTAAAAAAATTGAGGTGACCTTTATATTTTTTTAACGCCTCCACTTAGAAGAAAAACAACATGACTAAAATATATCCCTCTTGAAATTTTTGACGCGAATAAATCTAGTGAGTTTTGTGAAAAGTTTTGAGAAAACGAATAAAAGAATGAAAAGAGAAGAAAGTTTAAGTGGTAACCGTGGTAACGCTAGATAACATACTTATTTCACGCATTTCAGTTTGGCCAACCTAATCAAAATCAAAGATGCTGACAGAGTTGCGATACAAATATATGTATACTGTGATTAAATTGTTAATATCTTCGTAATCAATTGAATTTTAATATCTTAAATATTTTAAAATTTTTTCTTTGTAACTATAACAATTTTTATAGTAGATATGTATTTTAGAGATCAGCGTAAAATTAAAATGAACATGGATGTTAGCGATGTTAATATTTGCGTTCTTGGAATGCAGCTGTAATTTTTCAAGCGTTGCTTCGAATATTAAATGTTTCTAATATATTTTTGTACACATGTGTATTTTATTTATAAAAATAAATATAGATTAATTTTCTATACTAAATTCTATATATGTAATTCTATTCGCATATATGTATACCCAAATACCCAGATAAAATTAGCAGGATATCGACAGATTGGTAGCAGATTTGATCAAAAGATGTTAGCAGACTGATCACAACTGATATCGCATTCTGCTGACAAAATTTGTTAACATTCTATGCAAATAGATAAACTGGCAGCAAAAATCAAAACAAAACCTGCTGACAGAATCTGATAGCAGATTGCGAGTAAAAACCGAACAATCTGCTGATAATAAAACTTGAGCAGATTGGCAACAGAAACCGAGCAAGATATGACATTTTCATTTAATCGACCAGATTTCTTATAAGAAATTTTGCATACATATATTAACGCTTTTATATATATATATATATATATATATATATATATATATATATATATATATATATACACACACACACACACACTATACTAAGTAAACGTAAACGTAAACTAACTAACTAATTAAATTAATTAATTAATTAATTAAATTAATTAGTTACTTAGTTTATTATTAATTAATTA
>NW_012130152.1:268228-314301 GCF_000143395.1 Atta cephalotes
AGAGTAGTACGATACGTAATAGTATATATATACTATATTATATTATTATACTATATATATATATATATATATATATATATATATATATATATATATATATATATATATATATATATACACACACACACACACACACTGATGTAAAAACTGGAAACAATCAATAAAATTTTATTGCTAAAATATTATCGATTAGTTTCATATTTTAAAATATACATGAGAAAGTTGAGTATAAAATAGTCAAAAAAATATTCGAAGATTTAGAAACACACTCCGAAAAAGCTTGGGAATCTCTAGCCTATTCGATTTACATACGCATTTCTTATAGGATTTCTTTTTACGAGAAGCAAATCTATCTCATAGCGAGGCTGTATATGAAAATGGCAGATCTTGCTCGGTTTCCGGCCATGATGGAAGGAATAAATAAAGAAGAATTTTTCCTTATGCAAAGAAAGATTCAAAATCAACTTCACGATGCGAAACAGATTGATATTCATAATCGAATCTTTTATTTAAGATTGTCTTAAGTACAATATGTCGTAAGTCAATCCGAAGATCTTATTAGCATCTTAAGACATTATTTAAGATAGTTTTAAAATAAGAATGAACTGTGAATATCGTTCCATGTTTTGTGTTTCACAGTTGATAGTCTTTAAACCTTATAAATAGTCCATAAACAGAGAGATTTAGAAAGATAACTGTACATACCGGTTGCGATCGATTTGAACGCTCTTTGTGCTTTTCAGTACTTCGATTTATTCTTATTTATGTCTAATGAACAATAAAGACAAAACGATAATTACAAGCGCATGAGCATTCAAATCGATCGCAGCCATCGTGTTATCCTTCCAGCATGGTTTTTGCCATCAGGTCAGGTTATGTTAGTCGGCAAGCGTTTCTCTCCAAAACCTGCGACCAGCACCTGCGACACTTGATACTTGTTTTTCTGGATTGCTAGATTAGAATCTTGCCACCGCATTAGTTGCTGACACTGGCAGCATCGCAGCCAATACTGGCAAGATTCTAATCCAGCTAGTTCTAATCTAGCAGGGAAAATAAGCATCGTGTGCCGCAACATGATGGAAGGGATTAATATGGTGTGCTCAAAGTTTGGGCACGCACCGAATCGAGATATTGTTCAGGAAATCGATTGTGTATCTTCAAATAAGCTGAAAATTACAAAAGTGAGCAAATTCACTAGAGTATTCATAATTTAATTGGTCAATACTTAGTACCTTTGCTCACTTTTTGTAATTCACTTCCTTTCCTCAAAATCTACAATCGATCCCCAGAACTATTATAGTTTCTACTCACTTCAATGAATGCATTAAAATGAGCAGGAGCTATGGTAGAAGCATGCAACACTAAGAAACGTTGGTAATACATAATAAAAAAAGGCCAAACCTAAATAATGTGCGTACAACGAAGACAACAACTAAGCCTAGCGTCCCATGAGCAGAAATTTACAGCGAAACGGAATAGCGCAACCAATCACAATCATTGGCAGTCACTCTGCTTTCTTTTCTGCAATTGTGATTGGTCTCGTTATTCCGTTTCGTAAATTTTCACTTATGGGACGCCAGCCTAAGGTTGACTAAACTAGGATTACGAATGAGCAAGCTAGAGAGAGAGAGACGCTTGCAAACTTAGCACATTACATCTCTTCCACCATGTTCTGGATGCATCTATTTGCGTAAATTGAACTGAAAAAGGCGGAACCAATCAGAAAAGGGAACACTAACGCTCCAATTTCCGAGATCTCTCATCACTCTTCCTTGATTCTCTTATCTCTGACTGGATTCTGCATGAGGATCTGGTCTGGACTTAGAGTCATTGGAGGTTATTAAATGGCGATAATCATGTACGATGTGGAGAGATTGCTATCACTTGTCTTCAGTTAACAAAGTGAAATATAAAGAATTAGTGTATTTTTACGAAAATCGGCGAGATCATTACGAAAACAAGGAGTGAACAATTTAGTTACGTGGAAAATTGGTGAAATATTGGTGAAGGTCATATATGTATTACAAAACGAAGAATCACGTCGACGAACTGACTGCAGCCACATCATCTGGCCTTGATGAAAATACACAATCAGCTGTCCTTACCGCTTGCTGTTTATATATCTTCCGATAACAATAATTCAATTTATAACATTTTATAAATTCATCTTTCTGTTCATCAGTTATATTCTAATCAATCTTAACATATCGATTATCAGAGAAGAGACTCGATAAATGATTTATTAAACTTAAATCATTCGTAATTATAGTTTGATGAAAATTACATTTATTCCTGCCATTTGACTGAAGTGACAGATCTATAACTAAAACTCGCAAGTTTCATCGAATTTGATGCAATGTGATATGTATCAATTTGATTTTGAAAGACGATAATGTCCTATGGAAAAAAATATATAGAAATAAACAAAAAGGGAAAGACAGAAAAAATCTTGAGGGAATGGTACATTTCCGTTGATACTTCCATAATGATGGAATCATTGAAATGAGATAGATTAGTTGGACAAATTTTTGATGGACCATGTGCACTATTAGGAGTTTGCGATCTTGACAAAAGAGAATTTAAATTTATTTTTTTAGCAAACAATGGCTTGTGATGCTCTTATTTGGGGACTGTTATTTGTGGGATGCAGTATACAGACATTATGGGCTATATCTGAAGATAATCCATCAGAATATATGAATAAGGAAGAGAGAGAAACTTTAAAGTATATATATTATTTACTTATATTTTATGATTAAATCTTTATTTTATGGATTATATATTTTGTGTTATTATATTTTATAGAGAAGAAGCAAGGGACATGTTTTATCATGCATACAATGCATATATGGTAAATAATATTTGATATATTGTATTCTTGGTTTATACGATTAATAATTTTGGTTGACAAATGTAATATATCTTTTATCATGCATATACATATAAGTTAGAAATAATTCTAGTCTGTATTTGAGATAAAACAATTTTGTAAAAATATTTTATATTTTTTTATTTTGAACAAAAAAAAAGTATTTTCATATAGAATCATGTAAACAAACAAAATACTTGAAGACTGTTATTCATTCTATTCTTATTTTAAGAACAGAAGTCTGTCTTAAGTAATGCCTTAAGATGATAACATGGCTCTCTAATTGGTTCATGACTGCCTTGAGTCTATTTAAGATCTTAAATAGGAATGTACCAGATCATAAAATTATCAGATATCTTCTATCATTTTTTTCATTGGATATTAATTGGATATCCAATAGGGTCATTATTCAATCAATTAGATATCAGATAATTCTTTGAATATCTGGAAAATAATATTCAAAAAAGGGCAATAAGGGAAAAATTGTGATAATTTTATGATATGTTTTATTCTTAATTTGAAATGAAAGAGGAAAAATAAACTGGGCAAGAAATTTAGCTGAAAAAAATAAAATTTGTATTAGTAATGCTAACTATCAATATAAATTTTCAATCGGATATCATCAGATACTAATGATATCCAACTATCTGGCTAGATAGAACTAGATAATGTCAGATATTTCGGCATCGATATTTCAGATCGGATATTTCCTGGATATCTGATGCATCCCTAGTTTTAAACAAGAATCAGCATGAATACCATCTGAAAATGTTGCTATAATTTTTTCAAGGATAATGCATATCCTGCTGATGAACTGATGCCGTTAAGCTGTAAAGGACGATATAGAGGCTCTGAACCTAATAGGGGTGATATAGATTCTACATTGGGAAAGTAAGAAGTTAAATTATACATAAAAATATCTATATAAAATTGTGATTGTATTTTTGTGAGCTTTAGGCTTTTGTTAGATTCTTGATAATTATTCATGTTGCTAGAATTATAACTTAATTTATGTATTATAATTTGCAGTTTTTCACTTACTTTGGTAGATACACTGGATACATTAGTGGTAAGCTGTAACAAGTACTATGTATAATGTATCACGTAGAACAAATTCTATTTATATGTTAGTATTTTATGTATATTAGGTACTGGGAGATTTGGAAGAATTCGAGAATGCAGTCAAACTTGTTGCTAGAGATGTAAGCTTTGATACAGATGTTATTGTTTCTTTATTTGAAACGAATATTAGAATGCTTGGGTGAGTAAAACCATTTCAATCAAAATTATTTACATATATTTATTAAAAAATATACTTATAAACGTTAAAAATGTAATTAAAATGTACTTATATACTTATTTCTTATTATAAGATGTTGAATTTTCATGTTAAAAGTCATAAACTTGTTTTTTTACAGAGGTCTTCTTAGTGGTCATATATTAGCTGAATATCTGCAACAGAGAGCTGATATAATGCCATGGTATAGAGGAGAACTTCTGGACTTGGCTAAAGATTTAGGTTACAGATTTTTACCTGCATTTAACACAACTACTGGAATACCATATGGCAGAGTAAGTTTAATACACAATATGAAATATATTTTGTTTGAATATTATCATGCCTTAGAGGTATAAATGACGGAAAAATTCTAGAATTTTAAGATAAAAAATTGGGGAAATAATGGTTTCCTTTGGCTTCGACAGTTTTTTACATTTAACATTTTTTTTAACATTTCATGATTTCAACTCTGTACTATTGTCCCAAAATTTAGTTTTTGCACTTATCCGTAAGATTTCTGTATAAAAATAGTTAAAAAGTTAAAATATAGTATAACGATTAATATAATGTAATGTTGATGGTTGTAAATACCTTATCTTTCACTATTATTTGAATGATGTTTTATACTTCAATTTTAAAAGTTAAGTAAGTGTTCCATACTATTATTAATATAAATAATACTTTACTAGACTAATTGACACTGTTTTTGTCATATATTGTGATTGTAATTGTACATTCTAAATTTAAATTTGTGAGACAACATTCATCGAATCTTTAATTACTCTTGAATCAATATTATATTGGGATGTTGTCTCAAAATAAATAAAATATCGAATATAAAATAATTAAAACATAGAGTACAGTTATAACTAATAGCAACAAAACAGTATCTATTATGCTTATAAAGCATTATCTGTATTAATAATTATTTATTTAACTTTTAAATATAAAATATTTATTATTCAAAGAATTATATTGAAATTATATTTTTTTATGAATTTTATATAATTTGATCAAAAATACCCTTATTTATAGAAAAAAACTAGTTTTGCTTGATCTTTTTTTTCCAAAGTAAAAAACACCGTTTTTTATATCTCTAATCATTCTATATTTTTGTATCTAAAGTTGACTTTAAACAATGTATAATTTGTATAAGAATTTAGGATGGAATTCTACTTAATAATAGAATTATATGTGTGTGCGTGCGTGCGTATGCGTACATTTTGTACAATTTTTCGAATGTTTTTCATATTATGACCATATACATACATTCTGATATACATTGTCAGTACTGAGAATCTGTATGCGTAACGTAAACTATAGATTTTCAGTACTGGCAATGTATATTGTTACACAGTTTACATAGTACATGCAATTGTGCACACACATGCGTGCATGCAAAAGTGATTAAAATATGAATAAATCTTTTTTTGTGCGAATATAAATTAATATTAGTAGATATATTGTTAGAGATTCTCAGCATATCCCAATATCGGTATAGTTTTCATTAGTTAGAAACTTAAAAGATTATTTTTAAAAATACGTATTAAAGACCATAAATCAAGCGTTTATTTAATTCGTCTTTAGTCTTTATTAACACTTTTTAGGCTGTCACGGATGATATCTTCGAATCTTCATTAATATCTGAAAATTATTGTTAAGACATTTGTCAACAATATATTTAGTTGTCATTATCAGTAGTTGTCATTATCAGTTCTTGATAAGTCAGAGTCTTATATCTTCCTATAACTTCGACCATTATTGATATTAAGTTTGTCGCAAACTAATTAAAACGTAACAATTGGGTTGTTTTTTATTCCTGTACTAGATTGATCTAGAACTCTCTTGCTTTCGACAAATATCAATATATCTGTCTCACTTTAAATTCCAAAAGTGTATATTAGCTCAGCCACAGACCTAATATATTGGGTTGAAGAAAAAATTCTGCGGTATTTTGTTAGTTCAAAATTATATATACAATATCTTTGTTAAAAATGATCAAAATTAAAAAAAACTTTTAAAGCTTGAAATCTCTACTTTCAAATAGTTACTATATTTTTTAAATTTAGTGAATTTTGTAATTTTTGTATATAGAAAACTACAAGTTAAAAAAAAGGGAAATTTTTCTTCTCATTTTGTAAGTCTGTCATGTACTAAACAAAATTTGCGAAAATTTCCGACTATCTATTGTGAAAGTTTGGAGTTTTCCTTACAAAATCGTTTTTTAAAAATTTCTACGATAAAAGTTTCTATTATTTTTTGTTCTTGAATTATTCGCGAATTAAATAAAAAGAAGCATTCTGAATTTGATTGCTCCATTAAAAATCAATGTACTGCAATTAAAAAAACAGATTCTTAAAGCTAAAACGTTGCTCTATCAAATAATATTAATACTAATTTTTTAAATGTAAAATATATATTTGAGTTAAAAATGTGATATATCCTTATAACCACAGTGGAAAAAAGGACAGTATATCACATTTTTAGTTCAAATGTATATTCTATTTTTAAAAAATTGGCAATTACATTACTTGATAGAGCAACGTTTCAGCTTTAAAAATCTGTTTTATTAATTACAATGATTTTTAATGGAGTTATGAGCAATCAAAATTAGAATGCTCTTTTATTTAATCTGCGTGTAATCTGATAACAAAAAGTCGTAGGAACATTTTTTAAAACTAACTTTTAAGCTTTCAGAT
The DNA here is from genome assembly GCF_000143395.1 of Atta cephalotes. Classification (NCBI taxonomy): domain Eukaryota; kingdom Metazoa; phylum Arthropoda; class Insecta; order Hymenoptera; family Formicidae; genus Atta; species Atta cephalotes. The sequence continues at coordinate 275,076 of NW_012130152.1, forward strand.
AGTCGAAAATTTCACAATAAATATATTCTGTATATAATTTTGAGCTAACAAAATTCTGCAAAACTTTTTCTCCAACTCAATATATATAATAAAATATTTATTGAAATCCCAAACTTTGATTAAACATCATATTAGAAATGATATTAGATAAACTATACAAAAAATTCGGGATAGAGAAAAAGGTGAACTTCCCGATTTTTTTGTCGTTCGATATACTACTGTATTTTGATGCCGTGATTATGAATATGAAAATTGCCACAAGGTCATTTTCAAAGCTAAATATTTAAAAAATAATTTTTTTTCACATTTTATAATGAAAATTTCCAACAAGATCATTTTCAAAATCAAATATTTAAAAAAAATGATTTTTTTCATATTTTTCGCGCGTTTCATATGAAAAATCGTGCGCCTCTAAGCAGAAGGAGGGGAGGTGGGATGAGAATCGCTTCACGTGGAAGTTGTGCGCCCCTAAGCAGAGGAGAGGGGGGGAGGTCACTTCACGTGAAAAGTTATAAAGAAATTGTACATCCTATCCATCTAACAGCACATGCTAATAAGCATGCTGAATAGTAACGCTTAGCCAGATTGCGCCGCAAATGATCGTCAAAATGACCTTGTAATTTTCATATTTGAAATCGGCCAAAATACCGTAATGTACCAATCGACAATAAAATCGAAGAATTCACTCTTTCGGTCTATCCAAAATTCGGTCAGTGATCGAACTTATACAACGATATATAAAAAAATTAAATCAATACATTTATAAAAAATCTAAAGATACATTTCGTGACCATAGGTCCTTTTTCAACACATGTATTTAAAAAATATAAATAAAATCGCAAAGCTTATTTATCACACATGATTATGAATATAATATAAGTCAACGGTAATGAAAAGTTAAGATTCTTGAAAGTTTGTTCTATTCGAAGATGCAATGATATAAAGTCTAGATGATGTACAGAAATTATTTTTCATTTGAATCTCTGTGTTGACTGTGTTAAGATGTTCTGTGTCCTTGATTTTGATATAATATACAACAAAAAAGTTTTATACTCCGAATTACTACTTGATTTTGGCTTGATCTATCTATATATCTATCAAAATATTTATTTATTTTTTCTATTGTCTTATCTATAAAAAGTACATATGTATATTTTTTATAAGAATTTCAATTTAATGCTAAAAAAATTGATTTTTCTCTTTTCTTTCTCCCTCCTTTTTATTAATATTAATGCTATTATTCTATTTATTAATAATATGTAGAAGGTCTTTTCTTTTCATACTAAAAAAGAAAAAAATTTTAATTATACAGAATCACCCGTACACCTTTTCCATTTCAGAAACAGAGCATTTTAGAAAAAACCAAAGACAAAAGTTTCAGACAAAAGTTGTAAAGTTTTAAATGATCTATTCAATGATCTGATTAGTCTGACTTTGGGTGGCGTCATCAAAATCAGAGCAATGTCATTTTGAATTTTTTAAATGAGACCTCCTATTTTTTATTACATATTCTTATAACATATCTCGAGAGCTTTTCAAAACACTAATAAAATATTTTTTTCATAAAGTTTTCGAGTTATAATGCTTGAAAGTTACAGTATCGCCGGCATTAGTATTACCCAAGGTATCCGATCGACGACTAAAATCTCTTACTGTTCATATCTTGGATATCATTTATCAAAATCAAAGTCAATAGAGGTTGTACTTCTTATTTTCATTTTACGTAAAAATGAATTTTTAGTGCAAAAATGAAAATAAGAGGAATAATCTCCAATAGCTTTGATCTTGATAAATGTTATCCAGGACATGATTCCAAACAACAAGAAATTTTAGCTGTCGGGCATCGTGATGGTGAGTTCTACAATGGAATAATGAATTTGTTTTAAAATTCATTTATCGCATGAAGTATATAAAAATGCGTTAGATTGCTTATATCACTTATTGTGATTAAAAAATAAATTAATAAATATAAATTAATAAATTAATAAATATGAGTAATCAATTATTAATCAAATTTATATGGCTCGCTCAAGAAGCCGAAACATGTAATCGAGATATTTTATTGTAAGACATTTTATATGTTATACCATCACAAATTTTTAGAATAATGATCGAGAATATGATCGAGAATAAGTATTAGTATATTGACGTGTGTTTATTAAAGTTTTACTGTTTTTGACTCTTATATGCTCTTTACTTAGTTTATTTTTATCAAATTTATAGAAATTAAGGATATATAGAATTTTTGTTGTGATTGCTGTGAAGATCTGATATATTTCTGCAAAGTCATATCTTATTTATAATCAGTATGTAAGTCTTATGAAGTCCTTCTGTATCAGTCTGTAAGTTAAGACTGTTTTTCTGTTTTTTATTATTTAACATTTCTGAGATAGGCGTTTGTTATAGTATGGTTCTTCGTCAAGAATTATGTTCCAATCAAGTTCATGTCCCTGTTATAACTTGTGTTCAATTATCAAGGAGTGGGTAGACGTATTCCATGAAAGTAATTGCGATGTTCGGCAATTCTAATTTTCAACTGTCTGTCTCACATATGTAGTATCACAATCCAAGCAATTGATCCTGTAAACTACATTGGTCTTGGATGAATGAGATCTTTTTGAACTTTTATAAATTTTTGTAATTTATTGGTGCTGTAAAATTCAACTTTCGTGTCTTTATTATTAAATTGTTTGAATTTTTCGGTAACAGAAGATATATATGAAATTGTGAACCAAGAAGTTCTGTCAGGTGAGTTCATGTCATCAGACTGGCACTTCTATTTTTTGTCTCATAAGGTTTTGGATTCTTTTGTTGACGATGATGAAAATGAAATCAAGCGGATAATTGTTGAGTAATATGTTACAAATTTTAAGTGGTCTCTACATCAGATAGTAATATTGCTTTGTCGACCAATCTCTTCTGTGGGATTGGATGATTAGAGAAAAAATTCAATTATCTCCCTGAATAACTTGGTTTGTGGTACCAGTCAAAAATTAATAATTCACGTTCCCTCTGAAGAATAAAATGTAATGATTTATTTTCGTGAGTATTAACAGTGTACGGAATATTTTACAAAGTTAAGCATTTAAAAAAAATGTTTACAATTTTGCACGTATCGTCAGAGACAGATGAGATAGCGAATAAATGATGTAGAATAAAACTGTCAAGAAACATAATGAATTATCGTAAAACTTTTTGTTCCAACAATATTAGTCGAACCCAATATTTTCTTTTTGAAATTATTTTCTTTTTTTTCCGCAATATTGCAATCAAATTAATAACCATAAGAATTACATTTTTAACTCGCTGAACATTCATTGCATAACTGAGTTTTCCATTTAATTTTGTCAAAACAAAATTATTGCTTCATGTTAGAGATGATCCATTAAATTAATGTTACATCATAGACAGGCTTTTTCTGGATTTACTGAATTCGATGTGCGAAAAACCAATAAAAAGCAGAATTTTATTTCATATCGATACGAAACAAAATCCTGTTTTCTGATTGGTTGCAGAGCGTTGTATGACATACGTCGAATCAAGTGTGAAATCAAGTGTGAATCCAGCAATTGTACAAAGTCGATTTCTTACGTTACGGTTACATTAAAATTACGAATTTCTTTTGCACCGTTCCTTTAATCTACTTATCTATTACGTCTATGTATCCAATTCACAGTTTTGCGCAGTCTATTGCGCATTCTGTGATTTCAGCATGTTGCTGTGCTCCATCTTCTTAGCAAGAATTAAATCATATTAACTTGTCAAATCTATCAATATCTTTCTCCAATTCGATACTTGAGAGAGAGAGAGAGAGAGAGAGAGAGAAAGAGAGAGAAGAAAAAGAGAGAGAGAGAATTCAAATTGCCTTACTCTTTTCAACAACTAAATAGAAATGTGCAGTTTATTCTTATTACGTCTATAGTTGAATTTATTATGGTGTAAATATTATAAATATAAAACAAGATTTCACTGCAACGTTATATAAACACTATCTCTTTGTTGATAAACAATACATCTCAAAAATACATTCAAATGCGTACACACTTATAAATATATAACGTGAAATAAACAGTATGATAGCTGACAAAGAGAAAGAGAGGGGAGAGGGAGGAGAATAAAGATAATTAATCACATAATGATAATAATTAATGTTATATTAATAATAAATAATGTTGGAAATAGAAGGATTTAAAAATTTTAATTTATATAAGTATTTTATAAAAATAATTCTTGTATAAGGATTTGTTACATTTTTACCAGTGAAAGAAATAAGATATACAATATATCTTGAATTTAATTTCAGTATATCGAATTTTCTGTGTTTCGTAGATAAATTTGAAACGTGGCATGAAAGGAGTTCCTGTGGAAATATCAAGAGAAACATGCACTGCTTGTGCAGGTAGTATGATATTAGAAATGGCCGCTTTATCTCGATTAACAGGTGAACCGATTTTCGAGGTAAAACATTCTATGGATATGACATGATGTACGAAGTATAACAAAGTGATCGTACCAAGCTCATTTCTTAAAAAATATACATTTTCGTGGAAAATGTTTCAGATAAAAAGGGACATAAAATGGTACCATTAGTTTGACCGTTATCAAGAGGGCAAGATTACATTAAATTTTTTAAACATCCTCCATTTTTTATTACGTATTCTCATAACTTATCTTAGCATTTCAAAATATTAATAAAATATTTTTACATTAAGTACTTTTCGAGTAAGTTCAAATGTTAAGTATCATCGACATTAGTATCAAGGTATCCGATTATCAGCTAAAACCTCTTAAATATTTGTTTAGTATCATAATCTGGATATTATTTATCAAAATCAAGATCATTGAAAGTTATTCTTCTTATCTTTCATGTAAAAATAAATTTTTAGTGCAAAAATGAAAATAAGAAGAACAACTTCTAATGGCTTTGACAAATGATATATGATGAGATTATGATATTGAATAACATTTAAGAGATTTTAACCATTGGGTCTGATACTTTGGATAATGTTGATGTCAGTGGTACTGTAACTTTCAAGCCTTGTAACTCGAAAAGTATTTAATGAAAAAATATTTTATTGTAAATTTTTATTTTAAAAAGCTTTCGAGACAAGCTATGTGAGAATGTGCAATGTAAAACAGGGAGTTCATTAAAAAAATTTAACGTGATCTTGCCCTGATCTTGATGATGCTACTCAATGTTGAATCAATGGTATCATCTTATGCATCCTTCGAAATAAAAAAAACATTGTCTGAAACATTTTTCAAGAAATTAACCTGATATGATCGCTCTGTTATACTTTGGAAGCGTTCTACTTAACGTTCGCCACGCTTGCGAGCATTTTTATCCTTTAATTTTTAGATTGTCGGCATTTTTTTCTTGAAAATTTAATGGTTAATGGTTTTTTCTTGAAAATTTTTCTTTATAAAAGTAATATACACATGGCGCAGAATATCGAGATTTTCAGAGCCACAAAAGTGGCTTTCCAAGCAGAGAATGTATAAAAAAAATATTTGTTTTCTCAAAAATAGTGTATTTGATGGTTTTTAGTATCCAATTCTGAGCATAGATTTATGAAATCTAAAGCCTTAAATATAATATTGACAACATAAATGAATATAAACATATAGCTTCATACAGAGAACTTTTCTTTAGCATTATTCAGAGCTAACGACGTGGACAGAAAATTTCTAGCTTCTTTTTTACTTTTCTTTTTTGTTATTTTTTAATTTTTTTGTATTTTTTTTATTTTTTCTTATTTTTTTCTTATTTTTTCTTATTTTCTTATTTTTATAATTTTTTTTACTTGTTAATATTTTTTAATTTTTTTGTATATTTTTCAATATTTATATTTTTTAATATATTTTCAACAATGTACACATATGTGTTTAATACAATTAGTATTTAAAATATCATTAAAAATGGCAGTATTTTAATCCACACTCAAGAACTACAAAAGTAACTTTTTAAAGCTTTCGACAGTCTAAAGGTTAATATTTGAAAACAATAAGAATGAAATGATGCTCGCGAGCAAACTTTAAGTGAAACTCTTTGTATATAATTGATTGCTGATTAAGACTAAAATGACAAGTATTGTTTCGTTAGGAAAAAGCGCAGAAAGCTATGGACGTTTTATGGCGGATGAGACATCGTGGTACAGATTTAATGGGATCTGTGTTGAATGTTAATTCTGGAGATTGGGTACGAAGAGATTCCGGGGTCGGCGCTGGCATAGACTCTTATTATGAATATTGTCTTAAGGCATATATTTTACTCGGTAATTATTTATATTTTATGTATGTGTGTAGATAGATAAATTATCAACTACACTTCTCAATATAGAACAATTAAACAAGAAAAAAAAGAAAAATTATTTTTCAAAGATTATATAATATGTTCAATAAATTTTTTATAATGTCGGTTAAGAGAATTAAGAGAACATAAACATTAATTTTTTTTTAAATAGAATTATATGATTAATCAATAAAATTATATGATTTTTTTATTGCATTATTTCTAATTGAATATACAAAGTCAAATTTAAAATGTTACAAATTACTATTTCTGAAAGTCAGCAAAAAATGTTGTTTGGTTTAAAGAGAGGAGAAAGATAAAGATGTTAGTTTGACCTTGAGTATAGATATCAAGATCACATGAGGTGTTTATTACCATTTTTTAAATTGCATGATTTTTTTATATAATTATTCTGCATATAAAAATCTCAAAATAGTGTTCATGGAATAAGATATGTTCATTTTTCGGACGCATTTTCATCACATGTGCAGTGCCTGAAATCCGCCATTTTGTACTCTCAACGACTAGAGAGCTTATAATCAGAGAGTCGCCAACTTAACACGTAACTCAAATCGCTCGCTGATTGGCTCAAGATTTGTGGTGCTTGAAAAGGTTAGAATGGCAATGACAGGAAAATAAAAGCCGTGTAGCTTGTGTCACTGTCACTCTAGTATTTTTTCTTGGTTTTTTTCTTGCATTATCATTCATCAGTGCAGATAGTGTACTGCGTTTCCATAGTTGGTGGTCACAGTGCAAGAATTACGTAATGTGCTCAATTTGGCTAAACCACGCTTATTTTTGCTCTGCGTCGTCTCTAAGTGCGCAGTCTACCAATCGTGAAAGACGAAATATGGGGCGGTATTCATAGTCTGTTTTTATTTTAAAACCATCTTAAATATAATATCTTAAGATGTTAATACAATCCTCGGATTGACTTACGACATCTTGAGATTGACTTAAGACAGTCTTAAATGTAAGAATTAACTATGAATACCGACCTATTTCATGAAGTTGGTACTGAATCTTTCTTCGTGCAAGAAATAGGTCGGTATTTATATGTCCGTATTCATAGTCAGACCTTGTACTTAAAGTTGCTTAACAGCCAATGAAATAATTCGCAGATCTAAAGATAAATTTAAGGAAGCCTTAAATATAAGGCCTAACTATGAATACAAGTAATAGTCGATTCTTACATTTAAAACTGTCTTAAGTCAATCTTAAGATAAGATGTCATAAGTCAATCCTGTATTAACATTTCAAGATGGACATATTTAAGATGGTTTTAAAATAAAAACGGATTACCCAGCAAACGAAAATGAATTGAAATGGATTCAGATTTTCAGAAATATTGATTTACAAATGTTAAAATGATATGAAATGTTAAATTAAAACTGTACCTTGTACTTTGCGTGCGTGCGTGCGTGCGTGCGTGCATACTTATTTTAACCTTTGTGTAACAATGAGAAATATATTTTCTTATACTTTTTTTTTTTCATTTTTGTGATGTAATGCTCACAATTTAATAAAACTTATTATATGATTTCACATTTTTCTTATACATTAATACTTTTTTTTTACATATTTTCCATGGTCTTTATTTTAATTGTTCATTTCTCTAATTATTTATAAAAAAATAAAATTGAAAAACCGATTTTTACAAAAATGTGATTTCTTGGTAAGATAAGAGGCTAAATATTTTTCTAAATATTCTGCATATACCAAAATATAATCTATTTTTTCTAGAATTTTATAGAATTTTTAAATTTTTCACTAAAAAAAAGTATCTGTTGTGTGAAGATAAAAATTACATCAAGTTACAAATTTCTTGCATTTTTATCATGTAATGTATGTTGTCTTAGTAAGTAGGATATGCTGAATATGAATATGATATAAAAAAGATTGTCAAAGTTTCCGAAAAAGAAGTTGAAACTTCAAAACTCTTTTATCCAGCCGTATCGAATCTGTCATTTAGAATTTTAAAAATCTGACTTCAGATTTGTAATCAGTGATTCAAAAAAAATTGCAAGATTTCAGAAATTCGCCTACATAGAAAAAAGTGCCACATAAACAATTAAAATTATACATTTCATTTTCTATCATTAATCCATTAAGGCCCATGCTTAATACAACCATAATAGCGTCAAATTGAATACGTGATTCATAACATAAGCGAAAAAAAATTACCTGTATTTTTTTTTTGCAAAATTAATTGTTGTGTAAACAAAAACAATAATTGTTTAAACAACAAATTGTTTAAAAATGCCCATATTTAAAAAACTAAAAGTGCATTTTTAAACAATTAGTTTAAACGATAGAATAGAATAGAATTTATTTACACTTCAGCATATACAAGCCAAGAAAGGGACTTGGTTTACAGAAATACTTATTCACACTTACACTCCTCTCCCGCCTCTTACAACTACTTAAACTATTACATTCTCTTTTATCTATACATAATCTCTATATCACAGCCTTATCAGTCTATTATTAATATCCATATTCCATTTCTTATTTCCGTTTATCTCTACATAGCATTTCTTTACCCGAACTTATTCTCGCTATCTTCCCTTATATTCTTTAACTGCACGTTCCATCTACATCCTATCTTTTTTATTTTCTATTGATCTCATTACAATGCAATACAATTTCTTAACTTATAAATAGATAATAAGTTACCTATAACTGACTATAATTAACTATTTATACTACAATCTTATTTTATACTCACAGCCTTGTTAAGCTCACAAAATATTCATTGTCTTTACCTTGTCTTTATATTAATTTTTATTTATATCTTTTTCTTCCTTTCTCCTTTCTTTTCTTTTTATTATTTTCTTTTCTCCGTCTTTCCATAATTTTATTAGCATTTTTTCTTTAAGTTCATTCAAATCTTCTCCTAAATTCCTTACAATCTTATCCTTATCCTTCCCTAACTCTTCAAAACTCTTGTTTCCTCGCATTCTTTAACATAATGAGGTTATCTTCGCTTTCACCACAGAAAAGACATTCTCCCTCCTCTATTCCTAGCCAGTATTTATTCTTCTCTTCTAAATTATCGCATCTTAATTTAAATAACGCTCTTATTTCATCTCCTCTCTTCCATTCCATATTCTCTATCCTCAAATAATTTGGTACCCTATTCTCCATACTTCTCTTTATATTTTTTATTATATTTTGACCTATCTATTCTTTCCCTTTCCAATTGCTTTTGTAAATCGTTTTCCCTATTTATTAAATCTTTTTCAAAACTTTCGTTCCCCTGTCCTATTACTTCCCTAGATTCAATTCCCATTCATTCCTATTATAATAATCCTCTCTCTCCATACTTATCGTTCCAAATAGCTTTGTTTTTCCTCCCAGCACTTTCTGACCAAATTACCTGTGTTTCCAAATTTAATCTTTTCCTTGTATTTTCTTGTTCTCAAACCCCTTTGAGTCAAACATCCTTTGAGTCTATCCAGCTCCCTCATAATTACACATCTTGGGGTGCAGATATCTAATTTGAAAATCCACCTGTAATCCACGTAGTCTAACATTATTATCTTTTCTAGTTCGCCTTTTTCTTCCCAGCCCCATAATTCCATTCCATATGCCATTACACTTTGTACCAAATATTTAAATATCCATCTTCTACTAAAGTCATTTCATAGCTTTTCTCCTAAGTCCCATATTTTTCTTGCTACTATTTTTCTTTTTCTACTTATTTCTTTAATATGCCTTTTTCTAAATTAAAACCTAAATATTAAAATTCCTACACCTCTTCTAGTTCCTTATTCCTCTATTCCATTTCTTTCCTTTTTCTCTCCCTTCTTCTAGACATCATTAGCTTCGTCTTTTCTTTGCACAGCTTCAGTTTCCTCCCTTCCAAAAATTTTTTTAACGTGCTGATCATCTTGTAACGTCTCCCTATTATAAGCTACTAAAACTAAATCATCCGCATATACTAACGACTATATTGTATCCCTACCTAGTCTAACTCCTCTTATCCCTCTTTTTTCTAATTCATTATCTATGTCCGCAAATATAAATTGAATAACAGTGGACTCATCACACAGCCCTGTCTTATTCCTTTCATTGTTCTGAATTGTTGCGTCATCATTGCTTCATCCTTATCCTCATCTCTGTTTCGTTATATATATCTTCTCTATCTTCCTTATCAAATATTCATTTACACCCTTGCCTCTAAGAATTTCCCAAAGTTTGCCCCTATCCATCTTATCAAAGGCAGCTTTTAAATTCGCAAACATCATATATATATTTTTCTCCTTCTTTCTTCTTGATTTCTTTTCCTCTGTATCAAATGCGTCAATATGAAAATATTATCCTTATAGTTGTTGATCTTCTTCTTCTAAATGCAACTTGATTTTCTGGAATCATACTTTGATTTCCATTTCTTTTTCTAATCTATATTATTTCTGCATATTTTATACACTATAACGAGATACCCCTGTAATTTGTTACTTCTCCTCGTCTTCTCTTTTATAGAGAGACAATATTTTCCTTTCGATCTTGTAGCATCTTGCCTGTATTCCACTTTTTATAGTAGTTCCATTAGCCTCTTAAAAAAGGGTTGAAGAGGAGGAGAAATTGAAAAAGTTGAAGAGGGAAGCAGACGTATTGAAATATATTAACAAGAAAAGAGATAAGAAGATATGGAAAGAGAATAATATAAAAGAAGAATAGAGGAAATATTTTAAGGAGCTTAGACGGCACTGAAAATAAAGAGGATGAAAATAAAGTACAGCAGAGCACCAATCAGCTCTCTAAGCTAAAGGAAGAAGAAGATATAAATAAAGAAGAAAGTGAAAAAGAAGGACTGAAATCCTCACCTGCATATATCCAGGCTTCCACACCATCCTGCCGTCTTTTTTTTCTTCATCTTGTGTAATGCCCTATCAATCTCTTCAGCCTTCAATCCAATAACTCCTTAAAATATTTCCTCCATTCTTCGTCCTTTATGTTATTCTCTTTCTTTTTACCTTCTATCTTCTCTATCTTCTTATCTCTTTTCCTATTAATATATTTCCATACGTCTGCTTCCCTCTTTAACTTTCAATTCCTTCTTCTCTTCATTTCTTTTTTCTTTTTGTTTCTTCTGCAATAATTCTCTGAACTCTTTTCTCTTCTCTAAATATTTTTTTCCTGTTTTTCATTTCCATTTTTCCATTTTCTACATATTCTCTTCACCTCTCTCTTCTTCCTGGAGCAGCTAATATCCCACCAGTCCTTATATTCTATATATTTTTTCTTCTTTTTGATTTTCTTCTTCACGTCATTGTTGAACATAATCTGTTTTAATTCCTCCCATAGCTTTTATCTCCTCCTTATTATTTCTCTTACCTTTATCCATATCTTCCTCGTCATTTATCACTCCGTGTTTTTGCTTTCTATGGTCTCTTTTTCATACGATAATTTCTTCTTCCTTGATGACACTTCCTCTTCGTTCCGGTCCTCTTCCACGTCATTTTCTTCCAACCTTATAACAGTTCCTTCCTTTAATGTCAAGTTCAGTGGCATATGGTTCGAGTCCACTCTTATGTCAATTCTAAATTCTACAATTCTATCGCAAATATTATCGTTAACCATCGCATAATCTATTATCGAGCTACCTCTTGCTCCTACATACGTACATTCCCCCTCCCAGTCGCCTCTTGATCTTCCATTCAGAATGTGCCAGTCATACTCCGTTATCAGTTCTACAAAACCTCTATCTCTATTTTCTATCACCTCGTTGCTACATCCCTTCCATCATTCTCCAAAATCCTCTCCTCCTAATTCCCCAATTCTAATATTAAATCGTCATTTATCATCTCCTATAATTACATTCTTTCCTTCTGTACATTCCTCCTTAATCTTTTCTATCTTTATATCCAAACCTCGTTCTCTATATACTGAGACTATATCTATCTTTTCTCTACCCATCATTAACTCTGACAAGATTACTTTTTCCCACTCTTTGCTAATTAACCTGTCTTCCTTATTTCCCTATCTTTTTTTCTTTCCAATTATAAACCAATTATAAAATCGCTTGCCCTGCCTCTCTTTCTTTCCTTCCTAGCATAACTGCAATTCCATACATGTATCTTAGATAATCTATCCTTCACTGTCTATCTCAACCTTTTTCGTTTAACCTCGCATAAACGTACGAAATCATATTTTTTTATATAACTTCAAAAATCCAAATCCTTTCCTCTCCTGCTATATTTCAAAATATTTTTCTTTGTTTTTCCAATTTACTCCTATTTTGAAGTTTTTCCTATTTTGCTTGTTTGCTTAATTCCACTATCTTGTTTTTCTTTTTATCCCTAACTTCTGTTTCTTTCCTTTTCTAACTATCTTATCTCTTCTTAAATTATTATCCTTCTTGGCTTATGCAAAAATTTTGCTTTTGATTTTGATTCCCTATTTTCCTTATCCCCCTTGCTTGTCCCCTCTCACCTTCATCTATTGTTTCTTCGCCTTTATTTACCTTATTACCTTATCCTTCCTCTTTTCTTCATTCTCTCTCTCAATTGCATTCCATGCCTTCCATATTCCATCTATTCTTACTTTATCTAATCCAACCTTTATATCTTTTCTTTCCCCTTTCTGCTCTTTAACTCATTAGTCCTCTCCTGAATTTTCCTTTCCTTCCAGCTTAAATCATTTTCAATAAAAATCCTACCTCGTTTTAATTTCTGTTTATTCCTCATTATTTCACTCCTTTCCTCCTCATTTCCTACTATTACTGTTCCATTTATCCTCGAGAAGAACTATGTTATATTCTACCCCCAATTTTTCTTTTATAAACTTTTTGATCCATTTTCCCCTTTCTTTCCCAACTATTTTTATCCTCCTCGGTATATCTGTTCCTTTTATAATTATATTTTTTTCCACTCTTTTTTATTATCTGAAACCCATTTCTTTAAAACACCTCCCTGCAGTTTAAACCTCCCTCGCTTACCGTAGATCCTACCCTTGAGCTATCTCCTTTCTTTCCAAAATTGCTTACATTTCTTCCCTCGTTATCATAATCATTCTCCTCGTTATTTGTCTTGCCTAAGCTTCTTATGTCCTCCAGACTCTCTATCATTCCTATTATTTTCCTATTATTTTCTGACAAATCTTTCTTTATTGTTTCCAATTCCTTCATAATCTTCTCTAATTTCTCTTCAAATTTTCTATTTTCTCTATCCACATCTTCTTGTATGTCCCTTCTTATTCTAGCTATCTCTTTTTCCACCTCATTTCTTTCCTCATCTCTGTACAATTCTTCATTTACTTCTACTTTTACTCTTTCCATTATATTTTTCTCCTCTGGTCACTCTCAAATGTCACTTTTGGAATCTACTTTTGAATTATCCTTTGTCAATAAACGCTTGTCTACTTTGCCCTTTCCTTATTCACGCCTGCCATCTCTCTTTCTTCTCACCGTTATTCCTTAACCTTTCGTTACCTTGATACTTTCTAACGCACCAAAAACCTCTCCTCCAATTGCTCGCTTACCTCCCTCTTCTAACAAGCTAATTAGCTCACAATTGATCCTCTCGCTGACTCTATTTCGTTAAACTCGCTTATAAATTGCTAAGACACATCGCATACATGCACTCACTCACACGCCCTCTAACCAAGTCCAATTTGTTTGTACAATTATCATTTAAACAATCAATTTTGCAAAATATACGGATAATTTTTTTTCTTATGCTACGAATCACATATTCAGTTTGGCGCGATTAGGCCTTAATCAATTTATGTTATTATCTTCTGCATGAAAATATTAAACTTAAATCATATGAATAAAATCTATATTTTATAATTTATGTATGTGTACATATAAGGCATCTATATATTTTACATTATATATAGGTGATGAAAAATACTTGGGCCGTTTTAATAAGCATTATCAAGCCGTAATGAAGTATGTTAGTCAGGGGCCCATGTTATTGGATGTACATATGCATAGACCGAATACCAACTCCAAAAACTTCATGGACGCTTTATTGGCCTTTTGGCCAGGTCTGCAGGTATAACTTAATTTTGCTTTTACAAGGTTGCCACAGGAAATTAATTTTGAAATTCCCTGATTTTTCCAGGTTTTCTAGACGACAATGGAAAATTTTCCAATATCAAATATGTAAATGACATTTTGGGAATTGTAAGAAAATTATCTTATATTATTAAAAACAATACATTTAGAAGCTTAGCATAATGAAATCTTGGATATAAATTCATACCAATAAAAAATTAATGAGTAATGGAAAAAAAATACAATTATAACGGAAAAAGATGATTAAATATTGAATAACAAATTTCAATTATTTTATTAAAATTGTTTTGACTATTTTAATTTTAAATTTTATTTGAAGTAAAAAAATATATTTAATAAAATATTTATCTTAACTATAACAAAATTTAATTAAAGTGAATTAAGTTTTGTGTTAAATGTATGAAAATTACCATAAAAAACTTGACATTGAGAGATGTCTATTCCTAAACTTAAAAAAGAATTACATTTCTTTTAACATAATAACTGATACATGGTCTAGTATAGTTTGCAAAACTGACTAAGAAAATCAATATTTGACTATAAATGTTAGATGTATTATTTTAAAAAATTATAATAATTGTTTGGAATAAAAACATTTTAAGGGAATTGAGCAAAGTTAAAAAAAATTCCAGACTTTTTTATATTTTTCTCTGACTCTTTCAACTTTTTCATGACCAATTTAAATTTCCATGATTTCTTGATTTTCCTTATTTTCCTTTTTGTTTTTAGATCTGTGGCAATCTTGAAATTTTTTAATTTAAAAAAATATCTTACACATATTCATTTCGTGTTACAATTTCTTGTAGGTTCTTAAAGGTGACATCAAACCTGCCGTAGAAACGCATGAAATGTTGTACCAGGTTATGCAGAGACATAACTTTATACCAGAAGCATTCACTACCGATTTTCAGGTATATATTACACATTACAATGAATAATTATGGCACACAAAAATTTATAAAAGTTTATTTGTTACTTTCAAAGAAGTTCCGCTATTTACTAATTATCTCCGTATCTTCATACATCATTAAATGCCAATGTTTCATGAACATCGCAGAAAATCGAGATAATATAAAAGGGGCATTCTATATTTGTCTAAAATTTTTTTGGAAATTAATAAAATGTATACATTAGATTGATGTATACTAGATGTATATCTATACACTTTTGCAAATGCAATCAAAAATTGGTGAAAGAAGATCTTAAAATTAGATATTTTATGTGTCGTACGACATATGAAATATCGGCCTTAGAGTACATCCTGATGAAGAAAGAAATAACGGAATGAAAGAAAAAAAGGAAGGAGTTATTCAATTAG
The DNA here is from genome assembly GCF_000143395.1 of Atta cephalotes. Lineage (NCBI taxonomy): Eukaryota > Metazoa > Arthropoda > Insecta > Hymenoptera > Formicidae > Atta > Atta cephalotes. The sequence goes on from NW_012130152.1 coordinate 290,712, forward strand.
AATGATTCCTTTTTTGTACTTGGATTCATCATCGTAAAACTTTATTCTTTCGCAGTCGCAGCATATGATATGAGAAGACATTTAAATAATAAAATATGGTGATAATCCGAATTTAAGAAACAATGATCTTACAATCGAGAAAGATACGAATAAATGTAAATTTATTTTTTATACATGTGCTATGTTACATACATATGGACGAAGCACAGTTTGAGATTATGAAATTATCATGAAATTATCATCGCATTTTCTACATTATCTAACTTGTCAAATTTTGTATTGGAACAAGCACTTATATACGTGTATCCTGTATTTTTATATTACTTTCCAGTTGATGGCATATAGCGCAACGAGAAATTATTGAAAAATATTGAAAGTTATTCATTGAAGCGCTGTCGAATCAAGTTTTTGGATTTTACAAATTGATTTTTTATTTGTAATCCGCTTAAATCAGTAATTACGGATTTACTTTCTGTATCTCACCTAATGTGCATAGAAATGAATACGACCAATCCACTTGAATCCGTAATTACATATTGGTCATTTATTTTTGGTACTATACACAATACACAACGTAATCAATGTACGACTAATTCATTAAAATTTATGATGTGATTATTGAAGAATTGTTTAACAAGGGAGACTCACTGTTAGTCGCCGATCTCGGCAAATGATATATTGTCGTTGAAAACGCATCAAGATTATATATATGTGTCGTTTGCCGAACAAATCCAAGTGTCATATATAGAGTGTACAACATTATGGATCTACGACAGGATGATTTCTAGATATAATCTTGGCTATGATAGTGCAGATTATATCTGGAAATCATCCTGTCGTCGTGGATCTGTTGTACACTCTGCAGTATACTGGAATCATTTGGGAAGCAATTATTCATATATCTGTAATCACCTCGATGTACATTCCAACGATACATCACTTACTAGGATCACGGGTGACTAGCATATTTTAATTTCTGAATCTATATGAATCATACAGATTACAGATATATGAATCATTACTTTCCAAACAAAGTATCTTAGTACTGTAGAGTGTACGTACAACATTACGGATCCAAGGCGATAGGGAGATCCATAGATATAACTTGCACCTATCGTGACCAGGATTATGAAATAGAAATTATCTTGTTGTCGTGGATCCGTGGTGTTGCACGCTCTGTATATCACACAGGGTTTGTTCGGTAAGTAACAACTCGTGTATATCATTTCGGTGTGTGCTTTTCAATACCTTGTCGAGATCGGCGACTAAGTAGTTGGTGGATCTTTCTAGAGATCCTCAAGAGAGAATCTAGAAAACGTTCGCCATGATGATGCGAACTGTGATTTTATAGTAAATTTTAAAATAAAGCGTTTTCAGAGCTATGTTCAGGTTTCCACCCGAATGACACCCAAGTCACTTCATAACTTTGTTATTTACTGAATGATAAACAAGAATGACATAATTTTGCAGCATAATGGCTGCACCAATGGCTGCACCAAACTTGAACATTGCTTTGTCAGAATTGCTCTCCCTTGAGGGTTTCTCCCTTGAAGTCTCCCTTGTTAAACAATTCTTTAATCACACAATAAATTCAAATTAGGGAGCGTTTATATTGATCGTAACCGTATGCCGTAATTGGTAAGAATTGACTAATTGATCACAATTGAGTATTCCCTTCTTACAATCGAATGAGAGAAATACTTGAATGTGATTGGTCACTCTTACAGATTACGGCATACGGTTACGGCCAGTATAAATGTTCCCTTAGTTATACATTACATTGTGCATTGGATATAATACCAAAAGTAAATGACAATATATAATTACGGATTCAAATGGATTTGTTATACATTTTATTTCTATACATTGAGTGAGATACAGAAACTAAATAGCCAATCCATAATTATTTATTCAAGCGAATTACAAAGAAAACGGATTTATAAAATCTAAAAACTTGATTCAACATCATTACACAATGAATAATTTTCAATATTTTTCAATAATTTCTTCATTTACCTGAATATTGACATCTAATAACAAAGCAAATTTATGAGCCAGTATGCTTGCCGTTGGCTACGAATATCTTTTGTACTAAAAAAAAATTTTTTAAATAGAGCAAATGAAAGCACAGCGCGGTATTTAGTTTACAACAAAAAAATTCAACATACAATTAATTAAAATTAAATATAATTATATTCAGCTTCAAAACTCGATCACATTTTGGGACCATCTTCAGCGATATACAAGTAGTTTAAAAATTGGATATTTCTTACATTTTTGCATAACAAGCAAATCCCCGCTTAGATGTAAATGCAAAATTTTTCAACATGATACTATGTCAGTGATAATTATTCAATACAAAATAAGAGATATAGAATATTATCAAGTAAAAAAATTTAAAAAACTTTCTATTTGACACTCGCGTGACTTCTGTATCAAATCTGACATTTCTGGAGAATTTGAGTATGAAAAAGCGAAACGCAATCATTCTGATTAGTTAGCTCCTACTCTTTCCTTTTCATTATTGTTCGCTATTTCTTTTTCCATCAGGTCGCACCTTCAAAATTTTGTTATTATTTTAACGCATAGATATACGACGAAAAAGATGTGCGTTTGATGGCGTATATGATGCGTATATAATAGCAAAGATGCGACGATAACGATAACAAAACTTCATTAAAAGTTATATCCAGCAGAATAGACCTGCTGGATTCGCTGCCAAAACGTCGCACTAGAAAAAGCGGCAATTGATATATAGGATATATACTACGATCACCAGCATGAGCGCTTAGTGAGTAGTTATAGTTCTGAAATACACTCGTAGATACTGATGACTGAGGGTGATATTTCATTTGTGCGGTTTTGTCATACAAAAAACACGACAAATTTTTCAAGTCTTGATTGGCTATGGGATAGAGATATCCGAGGACTTCTCTGTTTTGTATAAATCTGTCATACGACAAAAACGCACAAATGAAATAACATCCTGATGGCTGCATTCAGCAGACACTCAACAGTTGAGTGAGCGTTCGCTATTACTGATATGTTGTTCTAGATTATCCAATCAGACTTTAGATTTAGAAGAATATCAATAACTGCAAGTCTTCACTGAACTATATGAGTCTGCTGCCATTGGGCGCATTTAAGCTGGACAAAGCTACTAGTAGACTTTGCTTATCATGCAATAGAATGTGATTAGTTGGATCGATAAATAGGAACTCGCTAATCATGTTCATTTGCTCGGCGAGCAGGCTAGTTTCTTTGTCAACTTGAACACGTCCAGTGATGAGTTGCGATGTTCACAAATTGACACTTAATGGTGTATTAAGATATAGGCTGTGTTCAGCAGAATATATATTTTGCAAATTTGCAAGTTTTCTTCTATTGGATTCTATATTTCTATATTTTTAAATTCTAGAAGAATGGTCTTATATCAGCACACAATCGTAAAATAGTTGCAAAAACTTCTGCTGAAACTCATTGTGTTTTTTTCACGATGTATTACGGTTGTTAGTTTTTTCCGGCTTGAAACCTGGAGATTTCATTTATCTTGTTGAAGATTGCCTGCTACTTTCAAAATTGTTATTATGTTGTAATGCGTTTTTCAAAAAACGTAAAAAGAGCATTATCTGTTTTCCATCAGCCAGGGAAAATTAGTTTTAAAAAACTGTTATCACAAAACTGTAATCCGGACGAAAACCGGAGATCTGGCAACTGTGATCAAGATATTGAGATAATCAGCCAACTGTGTAATAGTTTCTACACACTGAATGTGGAAACGCTTACCGCGCAGCAAAATGTGATGCGATAGCTAATAAGTTATAGCTCTTTTATTGATTATCGTGTCGCATTTGCCACGTGACAAGCTACGTCTAGTGTGCAGAAGCCATTTCGCGCTTGTTTACAAGTGATGCATATTTGACCCCGTGCAACTCAGAAAATCAGCCCTTTCACTTTTGCTTCACCAATTGACGCCGCTCTCTACTAACCGAACGTGGCGTCATCAATTAGTGGAGCAAAAGTGGAGAGGCTGATTCTCTGAGTTGTGAGTTGTGCGGAGCCAAATAGCATCACAGGTTTACAATACGTTATATGTAGAGGGAATGGGCGTAAACGGCACGCGGCGGCTCGGCTGCTAACCTAATGGCCAGTCACAGCTAGAAAAAATTGAAAAAATCACTACGCAGAAGTCGCTATGATTGGTAGTGAACAATTACAACAGGGTGCAACCATTCTCGACACACATGATTCATTAATGTGTGTGATCACTGGTCATGGCAGGCCAGTGTCGTAAGGAATTCTTCCTATCCTTGCTGTGCCAAGGGACATCATTTATGTCGGTTACCGTACGCATAGAATTTGCCAAATTATTAAAATGTTCCTACCAAAAAAATTTAGCCAAATCCTCTCTACGTGATTTTTGTTATTAAATGTCCCTACGAATACAGAGAATTCCCTATGACTGGCAACACTGCGACAGGCTGTCGACAGGTGACATTGTCCATTGCAAGCGGGCGCGAATTTGCAACCCTGAGACCCTGACACCTGACACATAGAAAAACTTAAGAGCATTCTAAAGATGATTAGTCATAGTGTAACTAGGATTTATAGACAGATGATTTACACGTCACTACATACAGAATAGTAGTACATTAACATCTCACGCGCACATATACATAAATTTTTGTATAACAATGTTTTGATAATTAGACAATTCTAATTCCAATTTTAAGAACTCTGCGTTGTTTCTTCGTGCAAACTACTAGTCTGTGGACTATTATTTCGTAAGTACAGATTGCACAGTTTTTATGAAAGCAGATGTTATCACGACGTGCTCTGGAACACTATTAGCCTAAGAAACGATAAAAATCTCAATTTTTTTTATTTTTATGTTCTCGGCAAAAACATGTATTCACAAACATGTATTAATGCATACTTTAATCATGGAAAAGGAGTTTTGAATCTAAAAGAGAAAGAAGTAATTATTATTCAAAAATTATATGGTTTAGTCCACAAATGGCTCTAGAATCCTCTTTAAAAAAAGGTAGAATTTCATGTCTTGCTAAATAAAATAAACAATTGGAGCAACAGATCAGTCGCTGTTAGGCCGAGTTCACATCTTGACGGAAAAGCGGAAGTCAATCAGAACTCAAAAGGGAAAGACAGAGCAGACAAGCGAAATGTACCACTACTGCGAGTTCCGATTGGTTTCCGCTTTTCCGCTTTCCGCTTTTCTGCCAAGCCTTAAATGTAAATCCGGCCGTACACTAGCGGTTGAAATTTTGTATTGGGTTGTCCGGAAAATTCATGCCGATTTTAAAGAAAAATTGAAACGCAAAAGATTTAATATACATTTATTAAATTTAAATCTTTTGCGGCACGAACTTTCCGGACAACCCAATAGTTTGAACAGTTTCAACTATGAACATCAAACACTGTTGACAAAGTGCTCGTGTCGACCGTATTGACTAGCATTGATCACGATTTATATAATCTATTCTTTTTTTTTTGTTGATTCAAATAAAAGGATTCGATGCAGTTGGAATATCTAACTGTGAATAACTTTAATGTAACATATTAATATTGCAAATAACACAAACGTGAACGAATGTTATTAAATCTGTCACTCAAATATCAAATTCAGCATTCCTTGACCCTTTTTCATAAAAGTCAGTTTTCATAAAGTCACGTAATCTTTTTTGTTACTAAAACGATTACTTTGTGCAGTTCGTGAAAATGCACCTTTGACATAAGACTTAAGCACTTAAACAGTGACCTTTTTTATATCGTTAAATTAGGTAGTACGCGTATCAAATTGGTGCAAATTAAATATTTTATACGGCTTTATTTATATCGATTTGTCTCAGAATGGACACGATGTCTTCATTGCTTTCTCTTTCTCCCCTCCCTCTCTCCCTCCCTCCCGCTCCTCTCTTCCGCTCTTTCTTCCTTCTTCCTCTCCTTCATTTCTCTCACTTGTGATTCGTGAGTATCAGACCAAAACGCACTGAAGTAATCTCTTAGTGTTTATACTCAATATATCAAGTGATTTGGTATGGATATAGTACTTAATACGCATACATAAAAATCAATGAAAATTTATGCTAAAAAATTTATATGGAAATTTGATGGCCCTGCTTGGTATAAACTAGGCTAGTAAGAGTATGGTCAATGTGATGTTGCAAACACTTTGAAGCGTTTTTAGTCAGTTTGTAAAATTTTTTCTAATTGGTCCATCAAATGCTTCGAAGCATTTGGTAGCGAAATTTTGACTACAACCTAAGAAAATTCAACATTCGACATTTGCTACCGCTCACGTTAAGTCTTATACTGATTCTATAATGAGTTGACAGTCTTATTGGTGAAGTTGACCAAAGTCAACTTGTACAATTAACGATAATTAAATATTGGCCAACTTCACTGATTAAGGGCCAAATTGTCAGAACTTTGCAAATCTACGAATTTATTAAATGGAATAAAAAATATACATACGTATGAATAATATACGTAAGTGAAATAGAAGAGAAAACTTGAATCTCCATTCTAATGATGAGTGTTGAACATTTTTTTATCTATCCTTCCCGAAGTTCAAATTATATTTCAATATGGTGCACTTATAATTGTATGAATGTATGTACGTAAAATGTATGTACATAAATTATATGAATGTGTGTACATAAAGTACATATGTTTTTTTATTTACTATAATATGCAATTAAAGAATAAAATTTTATTATATTATTCACGTAGATCAATTATGTTATGAATTAAAAAACAGGAATGTAATGAAAATGTATAATAAGTAAGAAAATAAATGTACTTTTATACGTACATACATTCATATAATTTTACGTGTATTCAAACTGCGGGAGGGATAGATACAAAAATGTTCAACATTATTGGAATTGAGACTCAAATTTTCCTTTCTATTCTACTTACATATATTACACGTATGTAGAAAAATCCAAACAAAAAAAGTTACGAAAAAATATCATTTAAATCCATTTTTAAAGCCGCTTATAGCGGACTTTGAATCCATTTTTCTAATGAATATTAAATTCGAACGAATAGCACACACTTTAGTTAATAGGAGATAGGATATTATAACTTATAACCATTACTTTTTCAAAATTAATTGGATATCTGGGTAACTTTCCTTATGAGTTGTTTATGAAACAATAATATTAAAAAAAGCTTCAAAAGAAAGATTTATCTAATTTATATCAATCTGCAAATGATATATATATATACGAGCGCTGAGCGAAGACTCGAAATGATAAACAAAACAATATTGCGTCTAACAATTGTGTCTAGTAAGCGACCTTGCAAGAGAGATGCGTTGCAATATGTTAGATAAGGATAAATGATTGTGTTTGAGTGAGACACGATATATAATAAATATAAGAAATGAATGAAAGATGTCACTACTATCGAATTTGAAATTAAAAAATGTTTGTACTATCGACTTCGATCGAGTTCGGTCGTCGTTCTAACATCCTCTTAAGATTAATAACATATTCGATTTATGTCTGATTTATGTTTCGGTTTTAATTCTAAAATCCTAAAATTCAGCCAATGGTCGCGTTCAGCAGACTCAATTGTTGCGGAGCAGATTCATAATCGTTTGCTGCTATTGAATGATCTAAAAGGGTACATCAATCTGCTGAATGCAATCAATCAAATATAGATTTCAGTTAGGACCAATTAGGACTGGCTCTATTGGCTGATTTTTAGGATTAAGATCGAACCAAGCATTACTGGCTACATTTACACTGCACCTTTAATCAAGTTTAATAACATCTGTAGTTATAAAATTGGCCAATCGTTCCGTTCTTCCAAGGAATAGCTATGATTGACCAATTAACTACTGATGTTATTAAACCCGATTAAGCGTGCCGTGTAACAGAAGTGTAAATAACTCGACCCGACTCCGAGTCAACGGTCTTTTTAGTTGCATTTCTTGCATAGTAGTTGTTCTTTTATAGTTCTTTTACAGTTAAACAGAACAGACTATTGACTCGGAGTCGGGCCGAGTCAGTAAATCGAATACGCTATAAGACTTCTGACTCATTGTAGAATCATAATTAATAATGATCTCATGATATAAAGACAAGGATATGCTCGTTCGGTGATAGGCCACTGCGTATGCAACAAACATACGGCCAGCCCCCTCTATCCGCAGGAATTCTTGTTCATTATATTCTAGCTGTATGAGATAATTCTTCCTGAGTAGCATCTGTGCGTGTTAACATACTATTGGGAGTACAAATAAATTTCCGCCGTTTGCAAAAGATGGCGCCACTAATAAACTATAATTAAAATTGTTTGATGTAAAACGACATATCATAAGATTGGACAACACCATAACCTTGAAATATTAGCGATTTTGTATCAGCATCATATATTTTTTTTTGTACGAAAATGTCGTTTTGAGCCGAATAAGCGTCATTTGCGGGAATTTTTGATTTACTTCTTGAAGAAATCTGTAGCTGAGGCTCATAGATTGCTTGCAAAAGCATATGGTGATGCTGCCTTAAGTGAGAGAAGTTGTCGTGGGTGGTTTCAAAAGTTTAAGAACAATGAATTTGACGTCGAAGACAAAGAACGTAGCGGAAGGCCGAAAGTGTACGAAGACGCGGAATTGGAAGCATTATTGGATGAAGATTCGTGCCAAACGCAAAAAGAACTTGCACTTACATTAGGAATAACTCAACAAATAATTTCATATCGTTTGAAATCATTGGGAATGATTCAAAAGTAAGGGAATTGGATTCCATATGAACTGAAGCCGAGAAACGTTGAAACGCCGATTTTATACATGTGAAATGCTGCTTGCCAGGCATAAACGAAAGGGTTTTTTGCATCGTCACTGGTGAAAAATGGATCCACTACGATAACCCAAAGAAGAGGAAATCATGGGGACCACCTGGCCATGCTTCAACATCGACAGCCAAGTCGAATATTCATGGAAAAAAATTCATGTTGTGTATTTGATGGGATCAACTTGGTGTCGTGTATTATGAGTTGCTCAAACCGAGAACGAGATCATTATTGGGGCTCTCTACCGAACACAATTGATGAGATTGAAAAGATTGAATTGAGCATTCAAGGAAAAACCCGCCCACTACTACTCCAGGCATAACAAAATTATTCTCCTGCATGATAATGCTCGACCACATGTTGCGGCGCCGGTCAAAATCTACTTAGAAACACTCAAATGGGAAGTTCTACCCCACCCGCCGTATTCTCCAGACATTGCTCCTTCCGACTACCACTTGTTCCGATCGATGACGCATGACCTGTCTGAGCAGCATTTCACATCATATGAAGATACCAAAAATTGTATTATCGATGATTGGATAGCCTCAAAAGATAAAGATGATTCTTCCTACGCGGTCCACAACCTACCAGAAAGATGGGAAAAAGTAGTGGCTAGCCATTACTTTGAATAAAACATTATGTACCGTTCTTTCATAATAAATTAATTAATTTAACTTAATTTTTGATGAAAAAACGGAAACTTATTTGTACTCCCAATATAAGTAAGGATTGTGCTTATATTACAAATAAAAAAATAAGTTATGCAATGAAAGGATGCACGAACTATATTCGAAAAATGGACAATATGTCAAGAAAAAGGTGCAAAAATGGTTTGAAATGACACGTTCGAATTTGCGTAACGATGACGTATACTTGTTAACAATTCTATTTAGCCAGTGGACGTGAACATGTGTATGAGCATACTCTTGTCTTTATATTGTATCATGATTGCCAACATATGTATGTGCAGTACATGCCGAATAAATTTTGTAGTTCAAAGTTCGAGTGATTTCATATTAAAAATGTGTTGTGCAGTTAAAGGATGTGAAAATTACTATCATAAGACAAAAAATGAATCGGATTGAAAGGTGTCGGAAAATTTTTTGGATTAAAAGCATACATTCGAATTTCGTGTTTAATGATGACGTACGCTTGTGAACAATTCTTATTGGTTTTTAAGGTTGGGGGCATGGCCATGCACATGAGCATATCTTTGGCTTTATACAATAGTTTTTACTATGATTGATTAATTCGCTTACTAGTTTACTCGTTTTACTGCTTAAGTTTTTTTGTGTATCTTCTTTGAAGAAAATTCTCTGGAAATTTCAAAATTAATCGTCATATTTATTACATCATATTGTATACGTAATTTAAATAATGTTTGCAAATAGGTACATTGGGGGCATCATCCACTCAGACCAGAATTTTTAGAATCTACTTACTTCTTGTATCGAGCCACAGGTGATCATTATTATTTGGGAGTTGGACGTAAAGTTCTCAAGAGTTTGCAAACGTATGCAAGAGTGCCATGTGGTTATGCAGCTGTATCGGATGTTAGAACTAACAAACATGATGACACAATGGATAGCTTTGTATTGTCTGAGACATTTAAATACTTATTTTTATTATTCGTGGAACCAGGCGAATTGGTTTTAGACTTGGATGAATTTATTTTTACCACTGAAGGTCATTTATTGCCACTTACACTTGCTTCCATCAGGACAAATATCTCATCTGTAAGTATATATTGCAAGCTGCAATTGATTCGGCATTACAGTGATGTAAATTTTACTTTTTAATTAGGATCTTGAACGCGATATTGTTTATGTGGACGAGTTTGACCGTACTTGCCCAAATAGTTTGCATTTATTTCCGGCAACAGTAAGGCAACCTTTGAGAAATATGGTAGAGGATGTTTGTCCGAGACGATCGGTTAAGCGAAGATTAAGCGCATCGCAATTTCAGGTATTTATTTACATTAAATTCATATTTTTTAACAAAAATTTATTTAAAGATCAAATTTTTTTTCTACAGGCAAATAATTTAGAACATCTGAAAATGTTGAGTGATATGGGAATAACAACTCTAACATTAACCGATGGACGGGTTCAACTTTTGCACACATTTTCTAATGTAATTTGTCACATTAAACATCATAAAACATTATATTTAATATATTATTATCTTATTTTGTATATGATACATTATAATAATACGTTATACATAGTGTAAATAAAGTAAATATTCTAGGGATGTATATGATTTGCCATTATAACTTTCAATCTTACATACGTTATTGTAAAATATAAAAACTCCTTCTATTATTTACTGTGTTGCAAATCTGTAGTATATGTATCTGCATATAACATTATTACTACATATAATTATATTACATAAATACGTATAACATATGTGAATAGATTTCTAATACTTGCAGTGAAAACGGAATACAACTGAAGAAAAAAAATTGGAAATTAAGTGCTTCTAGATTTATATTTATATGAATTTTTTCATGTTTGTTTGTCAAATACATCCTTAGAATATTTGACATTTATTCATTTAAACTTTATATATCATAAACTATATTTGTTAAAATAGGCAAAGACACCACAAGATTCGGAGGAAGGATTATTGTTTATGCAAGAAATGGTTGAACTTACCAAGATGCAAATACAACCGGAAACTAAACCGCAAACAGTAACGTTCACAAAACCTAACACAGATCCACCAGAAAAAATTACGTTGTTAGCCGGACCAGCACAGTTTGGACCTGAGTTACAGAATTTCGATAAGATTACTGGAAAAGTAATATTTACATATCCACCCGCAGCTTGCACAGATCTGCTGAACGCGGATAGATTGGCAGGAAAGATAGTAATAATGGATCGAGGAAATTGCATGTTCATAGAAAAGGTATATGTCGCTGCAAAATATTTTTCCAAATCATCTTTCATTAGCTTTAGATTTTCATGTTTGATTCTAGGCGCGAAGAATTCAACAAGCTGGTGCTCTTGCCGGAATAGTATTGGATAACGTTGCAGGTTCGAGTGCAGCAACTTCGCCCATGTTTGCAATGTCAGGCGATGGAAAAGAGATCGATGATGTCACAATACCTGTCGTGTTTCTCTTTTTCACAGAAGCAGCTGAACTGATGACAGCTATTAATATGGCAAATGGCGATCTTACTGTCACACTTGGTAACTATGAAGAGTCAAATATCGTACTACAAAATAAACATATTATTCTCGTGCATTATTTTTTAATTCTTTCATGTTTGGAATCGATTTTTTAAGGCAAAAATATTATTCGAAATATTATTTTTAGAGTTATTATATTAACAGTTAAAATAGAAAAGCTTTTCTTTTGAATTAAATTTTAGAGAATCGAAATGATAATTAAATTAAAGTAAACTTATTTTATTACAACTTATAGAATATTTAACTTATAGAATATTTAAAAGTTAAAAATCGCAAAGATGTGATAAATGATGATTTCTCACAATATTTTCATAAAGGAAAAATTGATTCTAAAGAATCTGTTAAAATTTACTGCATATTCTTACAAATAGATACAGATCATTACAAATAGATAAACTTTACCCATTTTTATATGGGTTCTGGATTTCTTATTTATATATTTTGATAATATTAATTATATATTTTGATAATTTAGAGTATACGGCAATTGCCCACGATATAATTGCGCACAATCCAATCACAGCACTAAAAAAAAAATCGTAAACTTCCTACGTAGAAGTCGCGCTGATTGGCAGTGAGCAATCGCTACAGTGCGCAATTGCACCGCTCACTAATACTTACAAGGGATACCAGCCAAAAAATCAGATAATTCTGAAACATTGTATACGATTAAAGGAGTTACGTTCCGTAACGTAAAGCTATTTTTTGTTCATGCGAAATTACAATTTTAAAATTATAATGAAAAGAAAACTTGTTATTTATTTATTTATTGTATCCTCTCGCTCTGATTTTCAAAAAAAATTTTTTAATTCTAAAGTATTCTTGAAACTATTCAACTTTTATTCAGAATATTTTTTTCTATCTTTTACAGTTTCAACAATATTCGCTTTGAAATAAAAAAAAACTGATTTTTTTTCAAAGAGGTGTTTCACCCCCCTAAAACTATAACTTCGCACGAACAAAAAATAGTCCTCTGTTACGGATGAACTACTCTACTCGCACATAATGGCTGCATTCGACAATAGACAGAATTTTTTAAATTTTATTTTGCTTAATAATTTTCAGGTTGTTCTTAGTTAGCTATAATGAAAGATTATTTAATAGAGGACAAAATGTTTCATAGACACACACAATTCTCAATGCTCTTCATAGATAATCTTTTTGAAACATCTAAAAAGTTTATAAATTTACAAGCTCACAAATACAAATATAAAATACAAGGAGCATTCAGCCACAAGATGCTTTTGCGAATGTCATATATTTAAAATTCTTATTTTAACAATAACAAATCCATAAACATTTCGGCCTATATCACATTATCTTTAGTATGCTGTATAAATAACATATCAGATTCGCAGCCAAAAAATTAAATATCATAAGATTAAACAATAGCTAGCTGATAAACCTTTAATGACATTGATATTCCTGATATTGCCAAAGTTATATTACAATTAGATCAACGCTTTAATTTATCCAATAATACTCATACTGATAAAGAGGCAACAGTAGAATATATTAAGTACATTGAAAGTAATTTAATTAAATTAGATGAAAGAACACATAATTTGATCAGGATTCAATTCCAATTTTACAAACAATAAAATATACGACTACGAATAATTCTGACAACAATTACTAAAAAAAGCATAAAAGTTTTAAAAAATTTTATTTGTGAACAGTATTTTAATTATTAAAGTGAAAAACAAAGAAAATACCACCGTAATATTAAATGTAGACGACAAAAATAAAATGAATGATATTTTGTCGGATCAAAATACTTACACTAATGTGAATAAAAATCCTATTAATAAAATAATGACGGAAATTCTAATGAAATAGAAAAACAAAAAACTTATAGACCAGACCTATAAAAAATTGTATGTTTCTGACGATTGCCGAAAATTGTCGAGGATTTATGGTCTTCTAAAAGTACACAAAGAAGGGAATCCCTTAAGATTAATAGTTAGCTACATAAAGTCTTTTCATCTTGCAACTTATTTAAAAGATATTGAAAAAAACATAGAAAAAAATTTCGGCTATATTAAAAATAATTTTGAACTTGTCAAAAACTCAACGGCACGCCAATAGAACATAATTATAAGATTGTGTCGTTTGATGTAATATCGATGTACACTAACATACCTAAACATCTAGTATTAAAAAATATAAAAAGAAGATGGGAACAGATACACAAGAATATTCAACTCGAGGAATTCTTAACTGCAATTTCAATCATTTTGGATTCTATGTTTTTTAAATTCAATGATACAATTTTTAAAGTGAAAAATATAAAAAAGCCCATCAAAGCCTACATCAGCTGTTCGGATGCACAGAAAATTCTTTATTTTCGTGTGAATGTAACAAAACGAATAAAATAAACGTTTCGACTTTAATTCCTTATCAATATAAAATATAAATCGAAATTACATAAATAATGCAAATTCCAAGTTGATGATTCCCGATAATTTAGTTCGTTCTTCTTTATGTCAAATTAGCTATGTAATGAATAGCTCAATGATTATTAAAAATATTAACTTATACAATAATAATATAAAAACTTATATAAAATAAAACCGATATCATACATTGCGTCACTAAGTAGAATCACATCACTCATCAGATTATCAGATTGTTAGATTTGTGTAGTCATTCAAAAGAAACACAAAAACGAATTAGAATTATTAAAATCAATTGTCTGAATTTTAATTACAACAATTTTTAAATAAATTTTTGGAATGCTATCAATATCGGGGATCTCCATTTTCTTCGATATTGGCGTTTATTGTACAAGATCTGGAGAATGATATTTTCAAGACCATCAATACAGATATTCCTTTTTATTATCGCTATGTTGATGATATTATATTAGTATCTCCACAAGATCAAATCGATGAAATATTCGATCTTTTTAACTCGTATCATGAAAGAATGAAGTTTATGATTGAGCATAGCGATGATAAGGGAATTAGTTTTCTTGTGAGACTAATGGAAGAATTATTTTTGATTATAAAAAACTCACGAACTCAGGCAGATTTTTAAACTTCACTTCTAATCATCCAGTTGAACACAAAAAAGGGGTAATAATAGGGCAGTTGGACAGAATTTTATCTTATCACATCCTAAATTTTCAGAAAATATTTCCTCCATAATCAATACATTCCTCAACAATGGATATCTATTAGACTTTATTTTTTACCATAAAAAATAAAATCAAATTATAATTTTCCCATACAGAAAATTTAGAAAGAAATTTAGATAAAAAAAATAAGAATGTATCAGACTCTACTATAAAAAAAAGGTTTTTTTGTAGTTCCATATTTAAATAACGTCTCGAAAAAATTTAACTGTAGCTAAGAAATTCGACATCAAGATTACGCACAAACCAATGAATACATTCAATACTTTTATTAAAACAGGAAAAGACGTTTAAAAAAAGAAGAGCACGCCGAGGTAGTAGAGTTTCATCGAGTAGTAGATTAATTGTTTAGACTGCGAAGCCTCACATGTCGGGCAAACAAAAAGAAAATTAAATACGCATATATAAAAGAATATAAAACAGACATAAAAAAAATCAATTCTCTATCTGTTGTGTCTCAACACCGGTTGCATAACAAATCTAGATTGGAATAATGTGATTGAAGAAGATTGTAGATTCAAAACCATCTTACTACAGGAGAATGATTTCCGAGATGATGTACATTAAAAAACAAGAATTAGGATTAAATTTGCGGACATCTGGTGCGGATTACGGATTACGGGCTGTATGTGACGGCATCCTAATGCCTATTCTACAATAACCATAAGTACAGCTGTAAGTGATTATAGTTGTGAGAATTGACCAATCGATCAAATATTATCCTCACATTCAACTTGATTAATCAATTCTTACAACTATGCGACTATTGTAGAATAGGCTTTACTGTTTTACGTCTACCAACAATTGTCCATGTCATTGCGCAATTTTTTCATCACATAAAGTATCTGCGTAATGACAACTTGGTAGGCGTGTAAAGATAGTTACAGAATAGAGGCCCTGTTGCTATGATGTGATAGCTTTAAAATGCCATATTATATTAAGTAATAAAAATCTCAATTTCAAAATTTTTTGTCGTTCTCAGCAGACTCCACTTTATAGATACGTATATTTTAATCCTGGAAAAAGATTTTCGAATCAGAAAAAAAAATTGTTATACAGAAATTATATGGGTTAGTCGGTAATACAAATGATTTTAGGACTTTAGAAAATTGATGCGCAATGAACCATTAATATTTGACAAAATCAATTTAATACGTTGAAATTTGCGTGCTTACATGTTCCGACTCATTTTTTAGTCTTCATCGGAGTGTAAACAAAAAAGTTGAGATCACAGTACATATATAAACGTTGAACCTTAACCTGCATCGCATATGTCGATATAATCAAAGTTGAAGTGAAACAAATATACGTTTTATTTCAGTTTATTGCACCATTTGCACCAATTCAGAGAATGCAACAATAAAAAATGCAGCAATAAAATACAAACCTTATATCATGGTGGATATCTTATATCCATTTTTCTTATATATTGCTGAAGTCAGAACGTGTTTCTCACAGTTAACGACAAGCCAATGTTTAATATTTTCATTTCAACTAATTTACTGATGTTGTCTAAACAAAAAAGTTGGATTAGGATATTCACATTATGTATCAACATAGATATTTAAAATTTTTGTTAATTAATTGTATGAAAGAAAATTGACGAAAGAAAATTGGTTGTTTATGTTAAATTGTTATGGCAAAAAAAATTTGAATTGTAAGGAAAATTAGACAAAAAAATTCTTCCAAGAATACAGAGTGTCCGATAATTATTTTGACGGAGTTCGTGGACATGTAGTGCGGACTAAAGAGACGGAAAATCCTTTATCATTTTGCAATTTTCGCAATAGTTGACAAGATATTATATTAACTGCTAAAAATTGCCGAAAATTGGTCTTCAATAATTTTTTACTCAAATGCTATCAACTTTACAGAAAAACTGCAAGAGACAAAAATTGTTTATTTTCTTCTCATAGAGCTCTAAGAATTTTTTCAGAATTTTTTCAGAATTTTTTAATACCGTATTTTTTCATGTTGGAAAATGAGAAAATGCAGTAATAAAAAGTTGATAAAAAATTTTGAAAAAATTCCAAAAACATGATCTCCATTTTTCAAAATGGAATTATATAATTTTTGTACATAATATGATTTCTTTAATTATTCTGCATAAAAATATTAAGATACTAACAAACTAATAGTTTACGAAATATTCAATATTTAAAACATTCAATAATAAAAAACATAAAAATCAAATGCTAAATCTCTTACGTAATAATTATATTCAAATTATAACAACGTATACCATTTCACAATCTAGTCATCATCAGTATGTAAGTTTTAGAATTGTCTCAATATAAAATTAAATTTAAATGTAAATCATTGATTCATAATGTTTTGACCTACTTATGTATAATTATTGTGTATAATTGAACAATAAAATATAATAATTAAATACATAATAATTAAAACAAAATCTTTACTTAATTAACGGTTATTCAAAATTTGTGATTTTTTCATAAATTTTAATATGTATCCATAGAATTTAATTCAATCAAAATACTTCTTTCCTCTGTCAGATATTATTCACAAAGTGTGATCGTCGTGTGGACGCATAAGTCTCAATTTCTGTGATGATATTACGATTAAACCAATATGTTTACCTTGTCGAAAATCGCATCATATATAGATCGACAATGGAAAAATGTTTATATTCATAAACACGATATATATTTGAAAGATAGAAATGCTATGTTAATCTTTCATTATCATCCTCAGAAAGAAATAGTTTGTGAACTTATCATCTATTACGATTCCGGAAAACATGCAATGCTTTTTATTAGGAGAAAATTTTTCTCTACCTAACAGAAATAAGAAGAATATCATATGAAGTTATAAAAAAAGATCTTGCTAAAAAAAACTTACTAAAGAATTACGAGATTTGTTTACAAGATGGAAAAGAGATAAAATTATTAATGACTCTAAATATAAAAGTCTATATTACAGTGATAGGATGCTCTTGAAAATTCATAAATCGGGACTGTCCTATAAAATTATCATCTCTATAGGCAGTCCGTATGATACTATATAATCAAACTTCCTTTCTCCAAAAAATCATGATGGAAATCTATTCTAAAAGCAGACAGTTACATAAAAAATAGCTAAAAAATTGGTGGAGAGTTTCAAAAACATAAATTGAGAACAATTTTGAATTAATTTCTCTCGACATTGTCTCGCTTTTGGGACGAACATCCCATTAGATATTGCAATGGATTGCATAAATGAAAATTAGTTCTATATCTCCAAAAAATGTAGCATTGCAAAAACAGAATTCCTCGTGGCAGTACAGTTTGTACTAAATAATTTAGTACTTTTCTATTCTACTTTTTTTTTACATTTGATAAAAGAATCAATAAATAATGCTTTGGCATACCTATAGGTTCTCCATTGTTCCCCATTGCTAACTTGGTATTGCAAAGACTAGATTGCAGTCTTGATGTCATTTATTAAACAATCCGTTTCCTTTCTATTATCGCTATGTGGATGATTTATTTATTCCCTCTTTCCAAATTGATCTCATACTAGACTGTTTTAACTCTTTCCATCCACGTCTGCAATTTAACATAGAAAGAGGAGGAGATGTATTGAACTTTTTAGACGTCACTATTAGTAAGAAAGAGAATAATCTCACATTTAACTATTCGGTATCACCGAACTTCTCGGGAAGATACTTAAACTTTTATTCAAACCACCCTACCTCTAAAAAAATATGCACGATTACACAATTTAGTAGACAAAGCTTTTTTATTATCTGACTCGATACATCACGAGAAAAATTTAAATTTTATAATTGAGACACTAATTCAAAATATCTAATTCTAATATAACTATCCTAATTCTATAATTGAATGACTATACTAATTCATAATGAATATACAACTCATCACAACTCATCTTTAATACAATTAAACGCATAAAAACTATCATTCATAAAAAAATCAACAGCCATAGAAAATCATTTCAGTTGCCAGAACTCAGAAAGTAATACAACTTGGTTTACAGAATCATATATATCATCAATTTTCAATAAATTTAATTGATTGAAAGTAAAGACGTCAAGATTTCATTCTACAGTATGAATAAATTTAAAAAATTTATCAGAGTCTATAAAGACCTCTTTCGCATCATGCAAAAAACAATTTAATATACAAAATAATGTGCAAAGAATGTGATGTTATATTGGACAGAGCAGAATTAAAAACAAGAATTAGAAAACAATTAGCAATTAAAAACAAGAATATCCAAATATAGAAACTGGAATAGAAATATAAATTGGAATCACTGCTCGTTCTGTTATAATCAATCATAGAATGCAGTATATGCAGTATATATCACGAATTTGATTGAGACAACGTTAAAATCTTGATGAAGAACCTTTGTATAGAAAACATTTAACTTCTGAAATACTTAGTATTAAAAAACAAATAAATGGTCTCAATCTACGAACAGACACAGAAGGTCTTCATAAAGCATATATAGATAATTAACAATATTCGATTTTGTATCATTATTTTATCAATCAGTGTTTGTCTGTGTCGTGTATTATACACTTAATTTAATTTAATTTAATTTATGATAATTTATTTAAGTTATTATATTCAATTTTATTCTACGGACTACGGACGCAATATTTTAATATACAATTTTTCATCATTTTTATTCCTCTATTTAAAATTGTTTTATCATTATTCTTTACTATTACACTGACCGACTTACAATATAAGTTCTTAATCAATTAACATGTCAGTTATGTTTAACCGACTACAATTTGTTCAAGGTCAGTAAGTTTTTACCAGAATAATAATTGTTCCTGCTAATTCTTAAAGAGAAAATTTTCTTATATTTCATTGTCAGCAAAATCAGATTCTCGACACAGTTGTCCAACCGTCATGTGAGCAGCTCCATTTTATCCAATTATTCTGGAAACAACTTACCAAAAGCGATTGAGAAGAAGTCGTAATTATAATTAAATTAATTGTTTTTTCTGAAAGCTCTTTTCTGAGGACTCGAATAAGTAGCTGAAACATGTCAAAAATTCGAATTCATGAGATTAGGTTTTAATAATAACTCAATGTGATTATTGCTTGAATATATTAATTGTTTTTATACAACAAATTCTGTGATTAGCTCTTCAATATCTTATCATTATATATATTTTTAATTTATTTAGAGTTCTTTATTATTATTATTATTATTACTTTATTATTATTATTATTACTTTAATTTGTTAATATTTCATGTCAAAATATATCAAAATAAAGTATAAAATATTTCATGAATTGGTTTTTTATATCTCCACTTTGATACTTGTATATACCTTGTATATACCTGGCTCTTTAATATGTCATTATACATATTTCCTGTCATTATACATATTTTTAATTTATATTATTTAGAGCCCTTTATTATTATTATTACTTTAATTTTTTAATATTTCATGAACTATTGATTTTTTATCTCTACTTTGATACTTGTATATATATCTTAATACTTTTATCTTATATCTTAATATGCAGAATCTTTTATATGCAGAATAATTAGAATCATAGTAGAAATTTATATAATTCCATTTAAAAAAGTTGAGGCAATCTTCATATCTTTTTAGCGCCTCCGACTAGAAAAATATAATGTAACTAAAATATATTACTTTCAAAGTCATTTCACTTTGAAATATTTTTTAGTATCCTTTATGCTTTTTGAGATATTTCCTTGCAGAAATTAAAATCTTGTGAAGTATTTCGCTCTAGTAAACACTCTCCAGCACTCTTTATTACGAAATTTTATTTACTTTATAATATAAGTAAAAGTCAAAACTTTAATAATAATTGATTTTATAAAAAAAATCGACAAAATAATAAAATCAACTACTGCTTTTTTCTGTTAAAATTATATTTCCTGGAAACTCGGATTATTTTAAATATGATTTTCGGATTTAACAAATGAAATTGAGTAAAAAAAATGATGATCCCGATCCTTGTTAATTTCCAAACTAGAATGCATAAACTGCTTTATTACTTACAATAATAAAGCTGTTGATACTTCAATATTTTTATTTAAAAAGAAAAAGAATTAAGTCAAACATATTTAAAGAATTTATAATTAAAAATTTTACATAACATACACACAATTTATCCAGATTATTTTTGAATTAATACTAAATATACAACATTTCTTTCATTATATAAATAAATGTGATTACAGGGATATATTCTTCAAAAGAAGAAATTCAGCTTAAAGCACCTACTGACTTGTCACTGTTTGAACGTTTGAAAGGATCATTAAAATCATTTCTCAGTCGACATGTAACTCAGCAGGTTTGTTGTTTTTTTTTTTGTTCAAAATTTTATATAAGGATACTATTTTATATTTTATATAAAACTTAAAAAATAAAAATTTCATATATTTATAGGCGACAACTATTACATCGAACTTAGATATGATGATTCCGATTGAATTGCAAGAAACTCAGGAGGACACTATTGATTTTCATTATTTTCATGCAGAAATTGTTAAAGATTCACTTGGTGGTGAAATCAGAATTACTGCCGCATCTGAAGCTACAATTATCATCTTGAGACCAGTTTCTACACCGATAGAGGTTTTGTGGCATCAGTTAAAAGAAGTATTCGTCAATCAAATATTTCTCAACACTAAACAAAACAAAGGTATAAGAATCAGAAGTTGTATTTTGGAGAGCTATTACAATTGGATTAACAAGGCGCGTGGTGTACTTATGAAAACGTCTTTATCATATAAAGTTCGATGGTTCTTAAGTGAGCTGTTAGTGGTCGCGCCAAATTCATCTATTAAAAAGATGGGACAATTACTAGAACCAAACAAGCAGCAACTATTGAAACAATATTTACTTACTAATATGGATACTATGGTGCTGAATTTAAAAACCATAGCTACAAAATTGAAGAATGTAAAATCTGTGAGTCCCGAAATGGAACAACTGCTAAAAATTTCGGAATCTGGCATTACGCAAGTTGAAAATTATTCATTTCTACGTCATATGTTAACTGATTTGTTTGACGAAGAAGAAGAGATCCTTAATCAGCATGTCGCCCTTTTGGATCGTATTCATGCAGAAGTTCATACTACATATCAAGAAATATTAATTGATGGTGTCCAAAGGCATTTAGAGAAATCAGGAGTGGAAGATAGTTCATATTATGACATATTGATTGCCGATTTGCAAAAGAATTTAAAAAATATAGATAAAAAAGAAAATATACTTAGGAAAACTAAAGAAAACAATTTGGCAGTCGCTGAATTTATTAGTGACAGTAATACAGGTAAATCAGAACTGGAAAGAAAAAACCTTAGAATCTTAAAGAAAATTAAAGAATCAAATACTGAAAAGTTAGAGGATTTTGAATATTTCATATTAACGGAAATAGAAAAAGCAGTGAAATATTCTGAGCAAAATATCTTACAAAAATATGAAGATATAAGCGACGAATCGAAAAACATTATGACAAAAAATAAAAAGGATAAGAATATTGTCAAATCCGGCGAAATTATTCTGCACTCTTCTCAAAATCAGAGCGAGAGTGAAAATAGAGAGAATAAAGTTCGAAGTTCCTTTCAGAAAGAAATAGATTTTCTTCAACTAACAAAAGTAGATGCGAAATTTAAAGAAACAACTACAGATAAAAAGATAGAAAAGTCTTCTGCAGATTCTGCATCGAGTGATACTAATAAAATTCACATTTTTGATGCGTCTATGGCTAAAGATACATCCAATACAAGGATTACGTCTCCCAATAATAAACATACTTTATTACAAGAATTACAAAAAGACATTAGTGATATACAACATAGTCACAAGACTGATTTAAGAACAAAGACATCCAGTCGGAAAGATTTTGTTGAAAATAAAATTATATCCACTGATTTACTGAAAGAGTTTAAAAATCCTATGTGGATTATCAATGAGGAAAAAGTGTTTCAAAAGAAATCACAAATGGCAAATACGCTACATAGTACCACAAAATCTAATAAAGTAAAGTATGATGAAAAAAAGTACATGAATAAAAATAAAGCAACTAAACCAAAATCGAGTATAGCTAAACATATCGATAATGAATTATAACAATAATTTTGAAATTTAGACTATAATTATAATTATTATGCAAAAACAGAATTTCCAACGGCCATAAGGCTACTGCATTATAACTGATATTTTTGCATTGTGATTTAGATGTGCATATAATCAACACGTTCCGTGTGTCACCATCGATGACACGTTAAATTTTTCATTCAGACCGCGTATTCCACGAATAGTACACGATGTGACTATTCTGTGCACAGGAGTAGCTCGGCATGGAACGTGTTAATTGACCTCTAAAACACCTCTTGCGCGCGCGCAACACACACACACACACACACACACACACACACACACACGAGAAGTAATACTAAAGTAAAATTATAT
>NW_012130152.1:314321-322036 GCF_000143395.1 Atta cephalotes
TACATATATATATACATATATATATACATATGTATATATATATATAAAATGGATACACTGTTATATGTATATAATGTAAATTTTAATATGATATAAATGGATATTAAAGATATAAGTTTGATCTTTTGGCAACTACCCGCTTTATCTTTATTTGTGTTGTGTAAATTTAAATAAATATATTTCACGAATAATATTATAGCTTATGAAGTCTATTTTTTTTAGCTAAAGTTCTTGCACGGTTTTTTTCTTCCTTTCTCTCATGTTAGAGAGAAAAAGAGAAAAGATGAATCATGCAAGAAGCATTAACTAAAAAGAATAGGCTGATATTAACATACCAAATCATCTTTAATTTCTTTAATGTTAGAAGTTGTGTGTTTAGTAATTAATATCCCGTAAGTTTTTGCCAACCTCTTTTGTATAGATAGAGTGAATTAAACTAAGTCGAAAAATTCTCTACCATTTTGCAATTTTCGCAATGATTAACGAGGTATTAATTACTAAAAATCAAATATTGGTTTTCAATAATTTTTTGACTGAAATACTATCAATTTTGTAGAAAAACAGCGAGAGACAAAAATTGTTTAAATACAAAAATAAAAGTTAGAACTCTCGAGAATGTCAAAAATATAAATAAAAAATGGCTAATGAAAATTTTTTCATTGTAACTCGTGCGAGAAAGAGATTTATTGAAATCGATGAAATCAGATTTTTCGGCTTACATTCGAGTCAGTGTATCTCATTATTATATAAAGTATTGTAGAACCTTACATGACTAAACAAGAGAATGACAAATCAATTCATTTATTGTGGCACAAGATTGGCACGAATCAAGTGTCAATAACCGACTACTCTCGAGGTCTCGGCGATCTAATGGTTTAGGATGCTCATACGGAATACAAGAAATCCGGGTTCAAGTCCCGGCCGATGTAATATTTTTCGCAATAAATTTATTTAAGGTTTTCAGCACATTAACATTCTTATAATATGATATCAAATCAAGATTGAGAATTTATTTGTTAATTTAATTTAATTTGTGATATTATTGCAGTAGTTTAATTGCATTTGATAAAGTCCGGAAAAATCTCGGCGCGCAGTTTGAATAACTAAAAAAATATATACGCATGTACATATATAGGATGTAGATAATTCACAGTTATATTATTTAGGCATTGAGAAGATCTAGCTTTAAGCGTTAAGCTTGAATATGTTTATACTTAGTATTTAATGTTTTTATTTCATGTCGATTTTAATAAAATCTTAATATTGATAAATGATACATCATGCGTATTATTCGTGAAATGGAATGCACTCTGATTGTTAGGGAGGATAAGTATTAGTTTTCGTCCATTTTTACAAATTTTAAAACAATCTTATCATTTTGGTTTATCCAAATTCTTTATTTATAAAATAGCATGTAATAAAAATTAACGTGTCATTTCTCGCTTTTAACGTTATGATTCAAATGTAATAGTGATAACTACTCAGGAGCCTTAAGTTATCAAAATAGAATATAAAATAGTATACACATCTATATGCAAAAATATTACTATCCATAACTGTTTTTTTTATTAACGTTTAATTTTTATTAATTTTTATTGTAATTTTAATTGTTAGTAATTTTAACCTTCCAGCGGGTGCGCGCATATTCTTCGTACGTCGATTTTATGGAGCGAATATAGGTAAAATTTATTTTTTTTTTCAGTTTCTCAAGATTCTATTCCTTGTGATGTTCTAAAAGTATATTAAAATAACAAGGCTAATGAAAATTAGCGCCGATAATCAAGCATAAGTGTTTTATAGGTTTCTTTAATCTAAAACTCTATAAAACTTGCGCTTGATTATTCGCGCTGATTTTCTCATTAGCCTTGTTATTTGTTGGTTATTTTTGTATTATCAATAAACAATAATTCAGAAAATATAAGAATCCGCAATTTGCGAGCAAGTTACCCTCCCAAATATTCAGTTTATATCTTTATACACTGAGAAAAAATAATTTATTTTACTATATAATAATTCACTAACTACACATTTAGTTATTTGCAGATTTGGTTAATTCAACAAATTTTATTTAATCGAATTAACTATAGTCTGCTTAACATTGAACAATTAAGGGAAGGTTCTAACTTAGAGGTTCAAAATTTATGCATTCTTTACTAATTTTTTTAGGAAAGGATATCAAAATAATGCTTTTTTCATTATGTTTTTTATATTTCAACATACAAAAAAAAATTTTTATTTTTAAAAATGTAAAAAATTGCGGCTGTAGCCTACGGGTGCATCAGAGCGTACGTGGCAAATTGGCGGGAAATCTCGATTATCGATGATTTATCTGAGACAAATAAATCAATTATTAAAATGTATTATATTTGTGGGGCCATGAACCCATTTTATTTGAAAAATTTTTAAATTTACAGAATGGCAGTCCACTAACTTTTTTCACTTTCAATCTGTTCAAAGAAATAGTTATTTTGGAAAATTTATGATACTTTTAAGTTCATGGTCCCATAAAAATTATCTCTTTTTCGTAAGAAAAAGCTTCACGTTGGATGATTGGATGATTGATTGAAGCCATTTGATCGTACATTTCCCGCCAGTTTGAAAAATATGAATTGAAAAATATGAGAAAAACGCGTTTGAAGTTTTACTTTATGATAACTTTTTATTAACAATATTTTGGAACTTAATTTAATCAACGATTCCTGGCCTATAAATCAATTTCTCCTCCTGTTCGAAGAACAAATTTTACTGCATTTAAGCTCTTCTTCTTTTGAGTCTTGCTTGTTTTGCACATTTATTTATCTGAATTTAACCATAACCTGCTTAATTGTTCAATGTTAAGCAGACTACAATTAAATCCGATTAAATAAAATTTGTTGAATTAACCAAAACTGCAAACAACTAAATATGTGTAGTTGAACAACATTTTTTTTCTCAGTATATAAAGATAAATTGAATATTTAGGAGGATAACTTGCTCGCAAATTGCAAGTTCTTATATTTTCCGTATTGTTTATTTAAAATACAAAAGTAAGCAACAACAGGGTTAATGAGAATCAGTACGGATAATCAAGCGCAAGTTTTGTAGATTAAAGAAATCAATACTAGCAAGTTACAATAGCAATAAACTAGATATTGACCAATTAAATTATGAATATTCTGGTGAATTTGTTCACTTTTAGTTTCACCTCATTTCAAGATACACATTGACCGCTTGAGGCTTATTAAGCCGATTCTACATTAGTTGCAAGCCGATCGCAAATTTGTTGTGACAGCCAATCTGAAGTTTGCATTTTGAAATCAACACTTTATATTGGCTATCGCAACAAACTTGCGATCGACTTGCAACTAATGTAAAACCGGCTTTACGATTCTTTAGACAAAAATTACAAAAATGAGCAAATTCACTAGCAATACAAACTAACTAGGGCTACGTTTCAAAATTTCCTCTCCGAGGAGAAAAAATTTCTTCTCTTATCTCTATATGCTATAGTATACGTAATTTGTGCTATACATTTCGAGTAAAATTTTCCTCGGAGAGGAAGTTTTGGAACGTAGCTTAGGTAACAATAGGAATTTAGACTTGGAGACGTCTCTAAGTCATACAATGTCCCACTTTAAAGACGACTGTAAGCCGATTTTAAATCTATTCTAGGCTGTGATCCGATCATGCCCACAACGCTCATAAACAACATTTATCCTTTAACTATAGTTAATATTTAACTGTAGTTAAACAACAAGAATGAAATGATTCCACATTGAAACTTTATGAATGTAAATTTTAGAGTTCTAAGACATTCTAAAATCGATGTTAGAAGGATGTTTGTACAAAGTCAACTTACGTCGACATATCGACGTTTGTGCTGTTAAGGAAAAAAAGTGAGCAAATCGTAAAGTCAAAAAATTGTGCTTCTAATATGAGATGCCCCGAGAAATCGATAGTAAAAAGTATATTAGTATTGCAATTAAAAAACTTTATTTAAAATTTCTTAAATACAAACAAATATAGGCGCGAAAAATAAATATGCGATATATTATATCCAAAACTCGTTTTCAGGTAATTGAAATCAAGCATCACAGAAATAAGCACTCGATGTTCATTCCAATTGTCCTTTTTATTATTGTACAATAACATTTATACTTTATCAACAATTTTCACTATAGATTTGTTCGCGTCGCATGCTCCAAATTAACACAGAGAGCACTTGGATCACAGATAGGGTGGCGGTTGGAGCAATTGCATTCATGCTTCAATGTTTAGTGACACGATTTAAGACAAGTGAGCACCTAATATAATTCGTGAGATCACTCGAACAGGTCGGACATGTGCCGTTTCATTTCGGATATTTTGTATTACCTCGATTATTTGAAAAATGTTTTTATACAAAATAAATGCGTTTTTAATAAACATAAAAGTTATATTATATTTTTATATTATATTATATTTTATTTTATTTTATTGTATTAATATTATTTTATTTTTTAAATTTTTATAATTTTATTTATTTTATTTATTTATTTTATTTATTTGTTTATTTTATTTATTTTATTTTATTTTATTAATATTATATTATATTGTTATACAATATTATATATATTGTTATACAGGAACTGTACCAGAGTTAACGTAGGGGCCGGCACATTCCTCATGAAAAAGTAAATCGAAAATGTTAATAGCAAAATCTTAAGGGCATGAAATTCGCGCCGTCAAAAGCGGCGCAACTAAGCGGTAGGCCGTGCGAATGCTTTGACGTATCGCTCAACGGTGCCGAACGAGTATTACAAAGTGAAATTTCTATATTAACTACTGCATTTTTAAATTGAGTCCGATTCAATTGATGTGAAGTAATGTCAATTGCAAATCGATAATCAATAAATAAATAAATTTATAAATAAAATCAATATTAATTAAATGATCCAAATAATGTTAAAAACATCAATTGACAGATATTTGCAAAACTTCTTTTTTGCACAAGTAATATTAGAAAAAGAATTTACATTTGAAATACGCATTTGATATAAATAAATATTTCATATTTAGAAACTGAAATTTCGAATTATAGGAGAGAAAGGGGAAATAATATAGTGAAGAAATCGAAGTTAGCAAGTATAATAATAAGCTGTAAATATCTGTTAATTGATGTTGTTAACGTTATTTGTTTAGATAATAATTCATTTAATTAATATTGGTTTTATTTATAAATTTATTTATTTATCGAATTTGCAATTGACATTACTTCTTATCAATTAAATTGGACTCAATTTAAGAATAGGCAGTAGAATAGTTAATATAGAAATTTCACAAAATTTTGTAATACTTGTTCGGCCTCGTTGAGCGATACGTCCGTCAAAGCGTTCGCGCGGCCGACCGCTCTGTGGTTGGTTATTTTCAAATACTCACCGTTTGAAAACTATTGATGCTTTAAGATTTTGCTATTAATATTTTCGATGCTATTTACTTTTTCATGAGGAATATGTATGTGCCGACCTCTGCGCTAACTCTGCGTACCCTCTGTATATATATTTTTATATTTATATCAAAAACGCATTTATTAAATGGCTAAAATAAGAGAATGTCTTACATGCATCGGTTACAGCAAATAATAACGTAAATATATATCAGATTTAATATAATATAATAAATTACATATATAATTAATTACATATATAATTATATATAATTAGAATATATATAATAATGATAAAAGATATAAAATATAAGAAATATCTTATCAATATCTTAAGTTCCTACCTGTAAAACTTAACAGATGATTTAATACTTTGCCTCCTTTGAGTTATGATTTATATTGTTTATAACACATAAGTATAATCTGAAATTTAAATTTTCATATTGATGCATGTCAAACATGCAGGGACAGAAAGTCTTTAATGCGTCACTACTACCCATTCCATCCAGCTCAAGGAATCGGATGGTTTTTCCATTCTCC
Organism: Atta cephalotes; assembly: GCF_000143395.1. Taxonomy (NCBI): domain Eukaryota; kingdom Metazoa; phylum Arthropoda; class Insecta; order Hymenoptera; family Formicidae; genus Atta; species Atta cephalotes. The sequence continues at coordinate 320,266 of NW_012130152.1, forward strand.
CGGGTGGATAGAGTAGGAATCTTAACATTCCATCTAAGCGCCCAATAAAGGCAAAAGGAATCTAAACACTTTCTGGGTGCACTCGGGTGGGGAATCTGAACGCAGCCTTAGAAATACCTTGGATATCTCGTATTACATACGATTTTCACACTTTACGGTTTTGCGTTCCTCAAATCTAACTTCTAATTAAGCAATTTAACATATCCTGTATTTTGTTATTAATACGACCTTACTCTATCACTACATAAAGAATTTATTGCCAAATATTTATTTATTAAATAATAAATAATAAAATAATAAAACCAACAATGTTTAAAGATTCATCTCAATGAAATTTGAAAATATCCAAATTCTAAAATCTTTTTTTACGATGACTACAAACATGATTTAATAATGAATTTTTTACTAAACAGTTTTCAATCCAAGAGTAATAAATTCATGATCAATTTCACAAGAAATTTCTTCCGAACGAACTCCTGTGAGATTGTTCGCAATTTTATCATGATGAAAGTTAGAGAATTGATACCCGTTTCTCAAGAATCGTAATAAGCCTCCTGAGGATTTAGTACAGAGACGAACCACATCTACTTTCGACGATACGATTTTATCAATAGTGTTAGAAAATGTATGTAGTCACGTAGTTCCCAAACTGAAAATGGATATATTGGCGTTAGTGTACGAGCGATTTCGACGATAACAGGAAAAAGGCAGGTGTAGCCTCTCTCAGGTTTCTCTCTAGTAGAACGCATGACTCCCATGAGCCGAATTGTTGGTTCAGGATTCGGCCGGTTCGGCGCGGCGCACTATACTTCTTCAGCTTCTTGGTACTTCTCAGATTTTCGCGTAGTTGCCTTTGACTGTTTCGCGTATATACATTGTTGTCCTTGTAATGCAGAATAGTCCAAAGTGGAGTACGAGAATAATCGAAAAAATGTATCTTTCGCTAAGCTGGAGTGCGATGTTGCACACTGTGTTTGCCGAGTCTTACGCCTGAGTGAATCGCCGGAATCTCGAACGATTCTACATGATCTAGAAATTGAAATTCTCTAATATGCCTGTAATGCTTGTAATCGTCGATTGTAGATTGAAGTAGACTCATGATACTGTGACGTGCCTTTGCGGAAATTTACTCGGGAAAGTAGACTCGATACCATCCAAGACAGATTCCTCCAATAATTTTGTATCGACATCGTAATGATCAATTATTCGATTTTCGCTGATTTTATTTATAGTGCCTAACTTTGCATGTGACTCAGTTTAAGAAAAATATTTGTCTATTCACCGAATGACATGTCCTAATCGTAAGTGTTCATCTGCAAATCCTGCATGAATGAGCAACAGAATGGTGGAATGTGAATCATAATGAAACCCGTGTGTATGCGTGCACGCGCGCGTGTGTGTGTGTGTGTGTGTTTGTGTGTGTTTATGATATTTGCAGTACATGATATCATAAAAGATTTTTATATGCTGCTTACCTCATCCTTTTATGTAGTTTCAATGAGTTTCATAATAGCTATGTGTCGTTGCATTATACATACATTGTAATGTAAATGTAGTCAAGTTAAAAAAGTTCTATCTACAATAGAAAGAGAGAGAGAGAGAGAGAGAGAGAGAGAGAGAGAGAGAGAGAGAGAGAGAGAGAGAGAGAGAGAGAGAGAGAGAGAGTAGTAGTAGTAGTAAGTAGTAAGTAGTAGTAGTAAGTAAGTATATATATATATATATATATATATAGTATAGTATAGTATAGTAGTAGTAGTATAGTATATAGTAG
>NW_012130152.1:324497-325446 GCF_000143395.1 Atta cephalotes
AGAGAGAGAGAGAGAGAATGTCTAATAAAAATTTGCCAAGATATGAAGAAAATGTAAAGATATGCATATTAACTCTCCACATGGAATTAAAATTCGTCCATCAGCAATAGAAGTCTTTGAGAAACTTTTATTGTTCCAATATATAAATATTTAAAAAAATTTTGATGTGTCTAACTTGAATAAGTTTTTATCATCATAGAAATTGAATTATATTTTAATTATTTCTTAAAATTAAGTTGATCTGTCAAAATTCACAATTGAGATGTGGCTGTTGTTGAATAAAATTGGCTATCAAATGTAATTAATAAATGATTGTAAACAAATGAATAGAATCAAAATTACAAGTCAAAGACATCATGATTAAATTTAGCACAATTTCGGCACAATTTTTCTATTAATAATTTTATTTTTAGCTTATTTATCTATATAAAATAAATTTGTTCTTAGCAAATCATTTACCTGTCAGTGTGTTGGATGTGGATTTTCTTAGTTAAAATCGTTACAATTGAAACAAAATTTGTAAGAAAAGAAATTCAAAATGGAATCAGCTATAGCTGGACGAAGGCGAACTGCTACACGGCATTCTGCAGAAGACCAAGCACTTGATCAAATAGCTAAGGAGGTATGATCTTTATGATAAAATAGTAAAGTTGAAAAAAATTGATCATGAACAAGATATTAGAAAATTAGGTAATATAATTTGTACAAATATCATTTAATTATTAAAAATAATGCAATTACTTTATCTTTTTATTACATATATAATAAAGGTATAATTTATATTCTTACAAGCTTATACTTATATTCTTACTGTAATATACATTTCTTACTTTAAGAATATAAGTTATGCTAAATTCAGCAGCATATATATGTATATATTTTAATTAATTTAAGATAATGCTTGTATATATATATATATATATATATATATATATATATAGTAGTAGTA
>NW_012130152.1:325634-326379 GCF_000143395.1 Atta cephalotes
AGTAGTAACGTAGTAGTAGTAGTAGTAGTACGTAGTAGTAAGTAGTAGTAGTAGTAGTAGTAGTAGTAGTAGTAGTAGAGTAGAGAGAGAGAGAGAGAGAGAGAGAGAGAAGGGGGATCATATAGTGGTTGTGTTCCAAAAAAAAAATTTATTGCCAATATTGAAAATCTATAGTTTATATCACACGTTTTATAGATTTTCAGTACTGGCGGTAAATTTTGGAACATAGCTATTATTGTTATTGAGTTTCTGTCCTTCAAATACTATATATTAGTTGCTTTCCATTTACACCGATTCTCAGATAATTCTCACTTGTGACATCAACTTAGATGAATGTGCATTCCTTTTATATTCTGACAAGTGATTTAATTGAGTTTTTGCCTATAATCTGTACAAGATTGTGTGCTTTAATGTGTCTTGTGTCTTCACTTTAAAAGTCAGGTTTAAATCTGTGTCATGTGATAACTATTTACCAAACTAAGCAAATAATGACGTCATTAATTTGAGTATGAAATACTCAGTTCACTTCAGACTGTTTCACTTGTGTGCAGGTGGAAAGCAATTATTGACTGTAAGGTATAATTATATGGTATAAAATGCAGTTTGAAGAAAATACTGGAGGAAATCAATTACAAAAATTATCAACTAAAACAAATTATCAATAGTTAATATGTTTCATTATGGGGGAGGGGGGGAGGGGAAAGAGAGAGAGAGAGAGAGAGAGAGAGAGAGAGAGAGAGAGAGA
>NW_012130152.1:327867-328965 GCF_000143395.1 Atta cephalotes
ACTTTACTTTACTTTAATTAATAATAAGTTATTAGTATAACTTAATAACCACAGACTATATATATAGTATATTATTAATTAATTAATATAGTCTATTATATATATATATATATATATATATATATATATATATAGGTGATGTATTTATAACTATTGGCAAATATTTCTTATGTTTTTATATATATGTATTTTCATACAATATTTATTTTATGTTTTTGAGATAATATTTTGTAAGCAAGTTACATTTTTTTTATAACATATATTACATTATACAGATTTTTATAGCATTCTACATTTTACTTTATTATTATATTTATTAATTTACATATATAAAATATAAACAGGTTATAACAGAATGACCGTACCAAGCTAATTTCTTGAAAAATATTTTAGACAAAAGTTCTAAATGGCGCATGGTACTATGAGTATGATCTTGAATAGTGTTTGTCAAGATCACGTAAAGATCATCTTGAAATTTTTTAACAGGATCTATCATTTTTTTTATTATATATTCTTGTAGCTGACATTAAGGACATTCTCCGACTGCAGTTGTGCTCAACCTAATGAGCACATTAGTGAAAATTTTTTATCATTATGAAAATTTTTATAAAAATTTATTTCACTTTTATATATTATAGTATAAGTGTATTATTTCATATTATGTATAATAGTATTATTCCATAAGTGTTAATGTATTTATATAAGTTTTTTGTACAATATAAAATGCCTCTCGTCTTCGCTACTGCCGCCGGTCGAAAAAATAGCGACTTTACTTACTGTGTTACTTAATGATTTCTTAAAAATTAATACTGGAAGCCATATTCAGACAAATTTCATATTATTCCTTGTTTATATCAAGTTTTATATCTCATTGTTTCAAAAAATTGTTAAAAAAACTTTTTTACAGTGAATGAAAAGACTACTTTCGAATAAGCTTTAGATAGAAATTCTGTGTGTGTGTGTGTGTGTGTGTGTGTGTGTGTGTGTGTGTGTGTGTGTTTACTTTACTTTTACTCTACTAGTTAGAGTAGTATTATTATTACTTTACCGTCCCGTCTACGTAGGTTATTAGTTAAGTTAACACATATTAGTTCGTAC
>NW_012130152.1:329611-341661 GCF_000143395.1 Atta cephalotes
TGTGTGTGTGTGTGTGTGTGTGTGTGTGTGTGTGTGTGTGTGTGTGTGTGTACATTTTTTTTAACGCTTCAACTTTGAAGTGGAATATTTCGATTTTTAATCCCGCTCCAGGTATTGAGTTTTAAAGCACATATGTTCAGACATGACACTAAACAAGCTTATTCTGTAAGTTTCAGAAAAATCTAAAGAAAATGGATTTTTTCGAACTTAAGAGCTTTTTAAAACATTATTATGAAATTATATTTCATTAAGAACTTTTCAAATTATAGAGACTTATAAAAGTTACAGTATTGCTGCCATCAGCATTTTTCTGAATATTCAGACAACTAGAACCATTTGAATATTGTTCATAGTCTTGACAACATATGCCAAGATCATTGAAGATTGTTTCTCTTATTTTTATTTATTTATGTAAAAATGAATTTTTAGTGTAAATATAGTTAGTGTAAATAAGGTTTTTCATTAAATTTTTGGATAAAATATCAGGTTAAGCTTAACCATAAATTAACCAAATAATGAACAACTAAGCCTAGGAGAAACATCCAGTGGCCTTGACCTTGACTTATATTGTAGAGATCATGACTATAAATTACATTTATAATTATATTTATTTTAGTTATTAGTCGGACACCTTGTGGAATGCTAATGTCGATGGTATTGTAATTTTCAAGTTTTATAACTTGGATTTTAATGAAAAATAATTTCAAAAAGCATTTTAAAAAGCTCTTGACGCCAGCTACAAAAATATGTAATAAAAAATGATAATTTCCATTAAAAAATTTCAAGATGATCTTTACGTAACCCTGACAATGGTATTTAAAGTCGTATTCATATTACTATGAAATGTATCATTTAGAACCCTAAAAAATATAAAATTATGCAACAAATATACAGTCTCATAAAAAGTTTATTATTTTTCTCGAGATAGGAGGAAGCTACTTATTATCAAAATTGTAGGATAAGTAATGGAATATACTTTGATGGTCTTGAGTAACTAAATGTAAATGTTTTTGGTTTTCATACTATCAATAAAAAATTTTTTTTAATAGGAAGAAGATAATATTTTTGGTTCTATCGATGATACTCAATGAACTGAATAATTTTGCATCAGAATATCTTAAAAAATTCAATTACTATCGGAATATGAACCAAAATAAATCAAACTGAAAGTTTGAAACAAAATTTTTATTATTGCAATAAACGTTCAAAATGTTCGCCATGTTGATCCAGACATGCCTGTAATCTTTATGAAAAGTTTGCTTAAACTTCTTCTAACTCGTTATTTTGCAAAAAATATTTTTTATGTTTTTTTTTTCATGTTTTTCCGAAATGGGACATTAAAAGTAAGCTCCTTCACTCTTTCCCAAAGATAATAGTCTAAACATGTTAAATTAGATGATCTCGCAGGAAATAACGCAGGATTACTTCTACCATTTGTTTAGGAATATTCTGTTAAGCTCTCGCTTCGCATTTATACCAAAGTATTATAGAGTGGTGCACCATCTATCTGAAGCCACATTCGAGTCCTATCTCTCAGCAGAATATGTTCCACTAAATTTGAAAAATCATTTCTAAGAAAATGAACAAATCTCTCCGTTGTTAGAAATTCATAAAAAAAGAATGATTCAATTAACAGAACTCCAATAATTCCTGCTCAAATATTAATACTCCACTGGTTAATCCACAGTTCTCACTCAGTGTGGGAACTTCGCTCCAATAATATAAATTGTGCCTGTTAATGTTTCCATCATTAAATGTTGCTTCATCACAACACAAATCGAAAAAAGTTAGGATCTTTAATTTATTTTGAGCCCATGTACAGAACTGGATCCTTGTATTAAAATTATTCTGTGAGAATTCTTGGAATACCGATATATATACGATATAAATGGAGTTATTTTTCCTGAATATGCGTGACATTGAATATTGGCTAACATTTCTATCGTGGACAGTCTGATATTCTATATTCTATATTCGGCTTATATCCCAATAACATTTGAATTTTCAAAAATATTCTAATTAAAAATTATTCTGCTCATTGAGCACTATCGACAAAACAAGCAAAAAAACCTTTTTCATTAAAAAAAATTTTTTTATTGATAGTATGAAAACCAAGGACATTTAAGGTTACTCAAAGTCATCAAAGTATGTTTTCCTCTACTCATTCTACAATTTTGATAATAGGTATCTTCTCCTTATCTCTAACCGTTTTCGAGAAAAACGTGATGAACTTTTTATTAGACTCATCCTGTATATAGAAATTTTTATATCTTAAATTATCTGTTGCATTTAACTGTCAACGAGATGCTATAATAATATATAATAACTATTAAAGACCTTGAGCAAATTTTCGTAACTATTAATGGAGTCCGGGCAGCCCGAGAATAATTGAAGAACGATAATGTTACCGACAATTAATAAAAATTTATAATTATTAATATATTAATAACATAAATATTTTGATAATATATTTTTAAAATCGTTTAATTTTTTATTATATGTATAAATGTTGTATAAATAAATATGCATACTTTTAATGCTATAATATCATATATTGCCGAAAAATTACAATTTTTTCTCTGCAGTTATCATCTCTGTTGATAATCAAACTCGAATGATATCATTATAGTATTCAAAATCATCATAGTTTTCAAAAATAAAAATCGAATATTATTAAGTTTTAAACATATGTCTACGAAATTAATAAATCATAACATTAATATCGAATTACTAGTTTCTTATTCTTAATCATTTAAATTTTAACAGGCACACGAATTTCCATAAACGCCGACCATCTTTAATAGTATCTCGATGACTGTACTATTTATTTACTCTAAATATTAAGCTTGATTTACATAGCAATTATACATAAATAATTTATCTTTTTATAAAATAAAAACTAAATGTCATGTCAGAAATTCATAATAAACAAGTCCATATATTTATATATTTTTACTTAATTATTCTAATAGATATTCTATACAAAACTTTATAGTATGGTTATTGAAAATGGACCAATAATGTAAATATATTTCTTGATAGATTTTTTTTCTGTATATATATTTTCAGGCAGAAGCAAGACTGGCTGCTAGGAGACAGGCAAGAGCAGAAGCCAGGGAAATACGAATGCGTGAATTAGAAAGACAACAAAAAGAGGCAGAAGAGAATGCTGATAGGGTTTACGACATATGTGCAGGTAGTTTAAAAAAAATCATCATTTTGAATTTTGTACTTATATTTTGATATTTTTGCAATAATTTACAATTTACACTACTCATTAATTTCAATATCTGCAGATTCGTTGATCTCCCTGTAAAGGATGAATGTGATACGTGTGTTTTGCATAGAAATGATTCCATCTGCTATTACAAATACTTTCAACGATCGCATATATTATATTTATACATTGTTTATATAAAAATTTTTTTAAACTGTAGTTTTTGAAGAAACAGAGCTAATAGTCGAACAGTGTGCTCCCTGGAAATAAACGAAATACGCATACAAAATTAACAGTGATATCAGATATATGCTCAATGCTATTTTGAAATTCGTCCACACTATTGCTCATTAATTGCACCACCCAAATCATCAATTATTCGGAAAGTAATAAATAAAAAAGCTAGTTTGTAATGAATATAGATTTATTTAAGCAAATAAATGTTTTTTACTTACATTTTTGTTTATAAATGTGCAAAACACACGTGTCACTTTACAGAGAATTTGGTGATGTATTGAAATTAATGAAGTGATAAATAGTGCTACATTTAGATCCACTTTTTCCGTGTATACACAGTATAGTAATTCATAATATTTGTGATAAACTTCAAAAAACAAGAAAGAAGGAAGATCTCATCAAATACATTTCCAAAAGAGTTCGACAATTAATGCTTTGCAAATAAAATGTGTGTAATTTAGATTGAAGACCATTGCTTCAAACAGCTACTTATATATAGCAAAAAAATAAATACAAAATATAAATAACATTAACGTGTATCTTTTGCGAGCATTAAAAAATATCACTTAATCATAATACAACATTAATGAATCTGTTATTTGATAAAATTATTACACTTGATAAGATCTATCATCTCTCAAAGTTTGTCATATCTGAATCATTGTGCATATACATATATAACGTGATTGTAGTTGATATAAATAGAACCATGAGAGTAACTCCAGATCCAGTACGTACATCGCGACTTCTTACAAATTCCAATAATTTCCAATCGAGTCGTAGATCTTCAGAAGATTCATTGGAAGATGCAGGATTAAGCAGAGATATTAGGGTATATTTATACAAATCTTTTTTGTTTTATTATTTAATTTTCAATGATAATTAATACACTGTCTTTTTTAAATATTTCTATTAGCTGGAATTAAAAGAATTTGAAGAAAAATTTAGAAAGGCTATGATAGCTAATGCTCAATTAGACAATGAAAAATCATCTTATGCCTACCAAGTTGATTTGTTAAAAGATAAATTGGAAGAATTAGAGGAAACCACTACACAATTACGTAGAGAATTAAGAGAAAAAAATCGAGATGTTGAACAATTAAAACGGGTCAGTCAGCGATTGAAAGAAGATTTAGATATTTGCAGAGCGCAATTACTAGAAAGAGATACACTTATACAAGTACGTATATTATTGAGTATTGTTCAAAATAACACAATAATATTGTTTATAAAAGAATATCTTGTAATATACTGTATCAAAACTCCCGAGCCCTAAATAATTTCTGAATGTTTCGAGATATAGAATTGAAATTCACAGAAATACAATAGGATCATAAAATCTATCATTTAATCTCGAAAGCACTCCACCTTACGAGTCGACAAGCCAATTTATTTACACTGCATTTGTCGTGCAGTTACATATCTGCACTCTATCAGACTCTACCATATAATATTGTCTCGTGGAAGAAATATTTTGCCATGAAACTTGCTTTGGCTTATATTTTATGAATTATGAAGTTTATTCAATGAATGCTGGAGTCTATATTATCAATAAAACCAGTGTTTTTGTTCTTATCGAATTTCTTTGTAATGGTTTCACAGAATAAAAATTTCTTTTCCACGATTAAAATTTACATGCTAAAGTACTTGTCGCTGGTGTTCAAAGCTAGAAAAAAAAAATTACAGATTTTTTAATCCATTTTTATCTCAATATGGCGACCAATGTTGAAGATAAGATGGATAAAGAAATCTAATTTTTTATTTTTTCCAATTTTGAACACAAAATACACCAGCGACAAGTACATTAGCATGTACATTTTAATCGTAGAAAAGGAGTTTTTATTTTGTGAAATCATTACGAAGAAATTCGACAGGAACAAAAACATCAAAAATGCTAGTTTTATCGGTAATACAGGCGGCTTCAGCATTTCCTTAAGGGGATCCTAAAGTGAATCTGTTTTATCAATTTTTCCAAATAAGTATTTTTAACTGCCTTTACAAAATCTTCTCCATAATTAAAATATAAATGATAATGTAGTTCAAATCGGTTGATTTTATGCCAAAAACGAAAAAAAGTTGGAAAATTACAGTTTTGTTACCGATTTTTAACGTCGACTCGTAATAATGTTTATATACGAGTTTTACTTCGTAAATACAAAATAATCTTGGTTTGGATCAGAGATTTTACAACAATCAATTTTGAACAAAGATTTTGAATAATCAATAACATGAGTATTTAGAATTAAGTTAGATACTTAATACGAAAGATTAATTAATTATAAAATTTGTACGTATGTGTGAGTGCGATATTGATGTAGTATAAGGTATGTCGATATGTAGCATATTATCGACGAAACAACAATCTCATCAGAGTTTTTTTTTTCGGACTTCACTTTAGGATCCTCTTAAATAATCAAATTTTGCAATTTCATTCTTAAAAACATTTTAATGAATAAAATCGTATGCTTTTTATTTATGGTATAGATATATATTTTTATGCTGATATTTTATCTCCAAGAAGTAATATTATGTCATAACACCTTTTTGATTTCTTTTTTTATGAAACTGCGCGTACAGAACCGGATTTTGCAAATTGATTCTTGAAAATTTTTTTAATAATCAAATTATATTATTATATACACCTTAACTACACTATAGTACATATCGAGTGATAGAAATTTTTATTTTTCCTTTTTTCTAAAAAAATCGCTCTGTACGAGTCTTCAGAAGCCTTCTCTGATTACAAATATCGCAATTAAAATGTGATTCATCCAGTATTTTAGCCGTAATTTCAACATAAAGAAATTCGTTTTCAACTAAAAGTCTCCATAGTCTTTTCTGAGGTGGAATGGGGGAAAAGGAGAATCGGAAAATCTTAAATGGGGTCGTTTAAAAAAACTTTCTAAGACAAGAACAATGCTGGATGATCGAGGTCTCTACGATTTTTTTTCACAGAGTTACGATCATTTAAACATTGTTATTGGCTAGGAAATGGAAATAATCGTTATTTGTAATAAGGTGTAATAAGGTGTAGTTACAAATTACTTTTTTGGTAACTTTACTGATAACTGTGTTACTTTTTTCTTTGATAACAGTAACGAAGTTACATTTTTTTTGGTAATGGTAACAAATTTTACAGTTACTTGTCTTATTTTGCATACGATTGGACATGATATGGTTGGACAGCCACTCATAGTACTTGAGACTAGGAAGCCCCCCCTAAATCGGTCCATTGTAATGACGATCGTCGGTTTTAAAAAAGTAACGAAATAATGGTCTACAATGATAGTGGCAGTAGTAGATGAGACTATAAGGGTACAAATTGACCAATCACATTGAATGTGAGAAGAATAATCTGTGATTGGTCAATTTCTTACAGCCTCACTGATACTGCCATTATAGACCACGCATAATGAAAAGTTACTTTCTCAAATAACGGTAAATGTAATGAGTTACTTTTAAATCGGTAACTAGTAACTTCCCAGTAAACACAGTTATATAACTATTATATTGTGTGCTGTAACAAAACGGAATGTAACAGGTAATATAACGTGTTGATTACACGTTAATAATTTAATGAACATGTTAGTTGTAATTTCTCACTCACTGCAAATTACAGTTATATACAATAAATATAACAATGTAATAAACGTTATATAAATGTTGCATAGTTACAGAAAAAGTATAGAATAGTTACATAACATGCTGAAACGTTATATGACTATAATATAAATAATTCCAATGTTATGTAATTGTTATATAATGAGTGTTATAATTACGTAATCTTATTTATATATACTTTATTAAAACAATCACATATAAAATGACATATAAACTATATATAAGTATTGCATAAGATTGCTGGACTAACATCTTATATAAATCAATATGATATTTTTATACTGAATGATCTAATGGTGGCCTTAAGCTATGCTTATGCAGCTTACGTTTTATGTATGATAATCCTTTCTGCAATAAGCTATTACCATGGTGCGTGCAGTTCGGTCAAACCACGCCTACTTTTGCTCCGTGTTGTCAATAGGGAGCAAGAACTACCAACTGTGAAACGCGAAACATGGGGCGGGCTTTATAGTCTGTTCTTATTTTAAAACTATTTCACGTTTTATGTTTCTCTTTCTTATAGAAAGAGAGCATTTAAGAGCATTATAAAGTATCAGTAGTGTCAAACAAGAAAAGATTCAGTATCAATTTCACGCGAAACAGGCTGGTATTCATAGTCGATTCTTGCATTTAAGACTTACTTTGTCTTAAGTACTGGTCGCTGCTTATCTGAAAAATATAGGCAATAGAAACAGGGAAAAAGAAATTTTAATCTATCAGAAACTGTGTACTTGTATAAAATGCATGTTTTCTGATACTAAATCTGTTATTCCCTAATTATAAATAAATGCTGAGAACAGCTATTATATAATGTAAATATAACAATAATATATAGATCTTATAATACATAATATATAATATAACAGTCTACCTTCATCATCAACATAACATCTGTTATACAAATGTGTTACATTATGAGATTATATGAGCCGTTACTGTTATAGTCAACAATTATTTCGTAACTATATAACAAAATATATCACTTCAATTCTGTTATATTACATATTATTTCCAGGTTATATTGTAGCCATACTCGGGGTTGCTAGGTTGTTACTTTTTCTACTCGATAACTAGTAACTGTAACTTTTAAAAAGTAACTTTCTATTGCCTGGTAAACAGTAAACGAATTTACGATAGAGTTCGTAAGGCCATATATAAACAGTAACTAACCCAACATTGATTTCCTTACTGCTTACGTTTTACTGCTTAAGTTTTTTTATGTACCATGGCCTTTACACCTCGTGCGTGCGTGCTCATACTAATCATGGTGTAAAAATACAAGATGTAATGTTTTTTCGCGAATGCGCAGTAGGAGTATGAATTTGATTGGCTGTTCTAGTAGTATGCTATTACGCAGGAAAGTGCATTTGGACCCAAATTTGATTGGTTGTTTCCGTATGCTATTGCCATTATGTGCAACGTTTCATCCATTAAGTATTGAGAAGGGCATCAAACTCAAGCGATCGGTCCCGAAAAAAATGGGCTTGAAAATACAGTGTCGGAAAAGCGCTGTATGGCAGAACAAATTCGAATACTCCTATCGGAGAAAAACTAGAGTTTTCCAACAGTTCGTATATCGTTGCGCGCGAAATACTCCATGGTATTTACATACAGTATCCTCCATAAGTTTGAAAATATCCTACGTTTTACAAGAAAGCCATGACAGCGATCTATATATGTTTTTGATTTAAATACTTCGTAAGACGTCTAAATGACAATAAACATTTATCTAGAACATCTATAAGCTTGTACATGCCGAAAATATGTTGGACAATCATTTCATAGCATCGAAGCGCTCAAGATTGAATTTCGCACTTTAGTCTATTCTTTATATGTATATTGTCATTTGTTTTGCAACTTGTATTCGTTGTATATACACAGGTCATTTAATTGTTGTTTAGCGGTTTCTATAAAAATGATAAACTATTTGAATCGCAAGTTGATTTCAGACTCCGTAAAAATTGTAAAATGATCCCGAAGAATCAGAATTCGTATATAAATCGCATTTTAATTAAAATTCCATATTTTAATAGTCCATGTTATTAAATTTTTAATTGAAAAAAGATGAAATAAAAATACGTATGTATGTACTTTTATTTCGTCTTTTTTCAATTAAATGATCATTTACAAACCTGTAAAATGTAAGATGTTCCCAAACTTATGAAGAATTATTGAACGGCCACGATCCGATTCATAACGCTTAAAAATCATTTCATCCTTGTTGTTTGTCAAATATTAAATGAAAACAAAATGCTCATGAGTGTTATCAATATGAATCAGACCACGGCCTATGTGTGACCTGTGACCACATGACAGTCAATATTTCCAACTTTTTCTGCAAGGCGTTTCAGTTTTTGCGCGACCCCTATATAGTGAACTTAGCCAATTTTCAAGATATCGAAATGGGATCAATGGCATTTGAAAGAGAATTATTTATACCCATTTGTACCTCTCCTAGGAGATTTTTGATAAAGTTGATCAAGTTCACATCGATATGTTTAACTCTTCAGTTCACATTTTTTCTCCGACATCAGCTTCAGTTGGCCCATTAAGTTAATCAGAGCTTGAAAGTGGCCCTAATACTAATAAATCTATTTATGTTGTTTGCACTTTGGGCACTCGACATCTTCATTGTCTTTCTTTTCAAACCAGACATATATCCATTTTATTTTAAGTGCACAAATATTTGGGGATTTCATGCAACGCGAACAGACCTAATACTAATGCCGGCGATACTGTAATCTTTAAGCTTCATACATTTCAATACAATGTTTAAATGATCATAACTGATCATAACTCAGAAAAAAATTGTAAAGATCTTGATCATCCCATGTTGTTTTCATCTCGGAAAGTTTTATCAAACTAACTCTTAGGAAGTTTATATTGACCGAACCGTATATCGTAATCTATAAGAATTGATTAATCACAGTCATAATATTCCTCTCCCATTCGTCTGTAAGAAGGGAATATTCAAAAATGATTGATCAATTTTACAGATTACGGCATACAGCGTACGATTACGGCCAATATAAACGCTCTCTCACTTGATCCTCTACATGTTATTTAAAATTTTTCGGCCGCCCTCTACCTCCGTCCTTCCGGAGATATTAAAGTGGAGTATTTTCAAGGTTCAATGGTAGATTTTATGATCTTACTGTAGCTCTGTAAATTTCAATCATACATCGCGAACCATTTAAAAATTATTTAGGTAATCCAAAACTTTTAGCGGTCACTGTATATAAGTTTTTACTATATGATCCTAAAATATATTATAATTTAGGAAAACGGTTTAGTTATTGTTGATAATAAGGAAAATGAAGATGAGGATAACGAAAATATTGAAAATGAATTATGTCATAAAAAGAAGATATTAGTCAGTACAGAAGCTGCAGAATTATTAGAAACAGCTGGTAAAGGTTCATTAGGTATATAATTAATCAAGAAATCAAGCATTTTTATAATGAAACAAAATTTTATGGTGTATATACTTTTTAGATATTCGACTGAGGAAATTTGCTTCTGAAAAAAAGGAATTGCAAGATGAGATTCGCCATTTAAGATTGGAATTAGAAGAAACTAGAAATCGCATGAGACCCGAAAAATCATCTGGTTCGATATTAGGTTAATATTTACATATTTTTATTTATACAAACACCTAAATTATATATATCTTGATGAAAAAATTTTCTTAAAATTATTTTATATTTTTATGAATTTGTCACATAAAATTCATGAAATTTTTTTTTAAATACCTTGAATTTTTTTTCCAGATTTTGTAAGTTTTCTTTAGAAATTATAGAATGAAAAATTTAGACCATTTCTATAAATGTAAACTTTCATGTTGAAAAATATTTTGAAAAAATATTCCAATTCTTATAAAAAATTTGAGAAATTTTCTAAAAAGAACGATTAAAAATTCTCAAAAATTTGAAATTTACGTAAAAATTTTAAAAAATTATATAAAGAATCGTAAGGAAAATTTTCATAGGGATAGTTATTGATATATACTTTATGTAATGTTGTAATATTGTTTATTCGTATTAATTGATGTATTTGTTGTAGGTTTATCAGATAACGAAGACATTCAACGTGAAGCAAATAAATTATTGGCCGATTATAAATTTAAATTACAAAAAGCGGAACAAGATATGTCTACATTGCAAGCAACAGTAGCTAGACTAGAAAGTCAAGTAATTCGTTACAAATCAGCTGCAGAAGCATCTGAAAAAGCAGAAGATGAGTTGAAAGTAGAAAAAAGAAAGTTGCAGAGAGAAGTATGAATATTGATTTTTATTACAAACAAATAATCTGATATACATAAATATGTATCAAAACAATTTAGAAAATTACAGATATTTATGTTCGTTTAATATTTTTATACTTAGGTAAGAGAAACACAAAGTCGTGTAGAGGAATTGGAGACAGCAAATTCTCATCTACAAAGGAGATTGGATAAACTTAAAAACGCTAAATCGGCTCTTTTAAAAGAGCTTTGAGTTAATGTTTGCAGAGATGTACAATAAGTCTGTTACTTATATTTTGAACAAATCGTAACCCGATGTTGCCTCCAATTAATATTATTTATCACTTTGAATATAATTTACAAAGGCAAAAATTACGTATTATCGTTATAACATTTTATTATGTAGCGAATGTCATCCAGACATAAAAAATTGCTGTGGAAAAGATTCCTACCTCTTACATTTACTAAGTCTTTGATACCAACTTATTTTTGCATTATTTTTTAATGGACTAATAAGGCACTTTTTACTATTTTTTAAATTTGACGTTAAATTTTTCTATATATTTATAAAGAGTTACAGAGCTGATTCAATATTTGATACTTTCATGTAAGTAGCAAGTAATAAAATATATTCGTTTCTGCCTTGTTGTAATGAGTTTGTGAAAATTATTTTAAATTAATAATATATATATATATATATATATATATATATATATATATAATAAATAATAA